>NC_030386.2:1145342-1179763 GCF_001625215.2 Daucus carota subsp. sativus | reverse complement strand
AATATGGTCGTGACCCAATTCATATATCCATAGGGACCCATTTATGTGAAATATCAAAAGAAACTTCCCGGTGTAATTTTCATGAAATTCCCGTGTACTAACCCCTTTGAGAATTCGTCAAAAAATCGAACTTCATTATATCTGCTCCGATTCAGTCCCGACTGCCCCAAATATGGTCGTGACCAAATTCATATATCCATAGGGACCCATTTATGTGAAAATATCAAAAGAATTCCCGGGGATATTTTCAAGAAATTCCCGTGTACTAACCCCTTTGAGAATTCGTCAAAAAATCGAACTTCATTATATCTGCTCCGATTCAGTCCCGACTGCCCCAAATATGGTCGTGACCAAATTCATATATCCATAGGGACCCATTTATGTGAAAATATCAAAAGAAACTTCCCGGTGTATTTTCATGAAATTCCGTGTACTAAACCCCTTTGAGAATTCGTCAAAAAATCGAACTTCCTTATATCTAGCTCTGATTCAGTCCCGACTTGCCCAATATGGTCGTGACCAAATTCATATATCCTATAGGGAACCCATTTATGTGAAAATATCAAAAGAACTTCCCGGTGTAATTTTCATGAAATTCCCGTGTACTAACCCCCTTGAGAATTCGTCAAAAAATCGAACTTCATTATATCAGCTACGATTCAGTCCTACTACCCAAATATGGTCGTGAACAAATTTCATATATCCATAGGGACCCATTTATTTGAAAATATCAAAAGAAACTTCCGGTGATAATTTTCATGAAATTCCCGTGTACTAACCCCTTTAGAATTCGTCAAAAAATAGAACTTCATTATATCTGCTCCGATTCAGTCCCGACTGCCCCAAATATGGTCGTGAACAATTCATATATCCATAGGGACCCATTTATGTGAAAATATCAAAAGAAACTTCCCGGTGTAATTTTCATGAAATTCCCGTGTACTAACCCCCTTTGAGAATTCGTCAAAAAATCGAACTTCATTATATCAGCTCCGATGCAGTCCGACTTACCCCAAATATGGTCGTGAACAAATTCATATATCCATAGGGACCCATTTATTTGAAAATATCAAAAGAACTTCGCGGTGTAATTTTCATGAAATTCCCGTGTACTAAACCCTCTTTGAGAATTCGTCAAAAATAGAACCTTCATTATATCTGCTCCGATTCAGTCCCGACTGCCCCAAATAGGGTCGTTACAATTCATATATCCATAGGAACCCATTTATGTGAAAATATCAAAGAAACTTCCCGGTGTAATTTCATGAAATTCCCGTGTACCAACCCCTCTTTGAGAATTCGTCAAAAAATCGAACTTTATTATATCTGCTCTGATTCAGTCCGACTGCCCTCAATATGGTCGTGACCAAATTCATATATACATAGGAGAACCCATTATGTGAAAATATCAAAAGAAACTTCCCGGTGTAATTTTTCATGAAATTCCCGTGTACTAACCCCTTTGAGAATTCGTCAAAAAATCGAACTTCATTATATCTGCTCCGATTCAGTCCCGCTGCCTCAAATATGGTCGTGACCAAATTCATATATCCATAGGGACCCATTTATGTGAAAATATCAAAAGAAACCTCCCGGTGTAATTTTCATGAAATTCCCGTGTACTAACCCCTTTGAGAATTCGTTAAAAACTCGAAATTCATTATATCAGCTACGATTCAGTCCTTACTGCCCCAAATATGGTCATGACCAAATTCATATATCTATAGGGACCCATTTATGTGAAAATATCAAACGAAACTTCCCAGTGAAATTTTCATGAAATTCCAGTGTACTAACCCCTTTGAGAATTCGTCAAAAACTCGAATTTCGTTACATCTGCTCCGATTCAGTCCCGATTGCCCCAAATATGGTCGTGACCAAATTCATATATCCATAGGGACCCATTTATGTGAAAATATCAAAAGATACTTCCCGGGGATATTTTCATGAAATTCCCGTGTACTAACCCCCCTTTGAGAATTCGTCAAAAAATCGAACTTCATTATATCTTGCTCGATTCAGTCCCGACTGCCTCAATATGGTCGTGAACAAATTCATATATCCATAGGGACCCATTTATTGAAAATATCAAAAGAAACTTCCCGGTGTAATTTTCATGAAATTCCCGTGTACTAACCCCTTTGAGAATTCGTCAAAAAATAGAACTTTATTATATCTGCTCCGATTCAGTCCGACTTGCCCCAAATATGGTCGTGACCAAATTCATATATCCATAGGGACCCATTTATGTGAAAATATCAAAAGAAACTTCCGGTGTAATTTCATTGAAATTCCCGTGTACTAACACCCTTTGAGAATTCGTCAAAAAATCGAACTTCATTATATCTTCTCTGATTCAGTCCGACTGCCTCAAATATGGTCGTGACCAAATTCATATATCCATTGGAACCCATTTATGTGAATATATCAAAAGAATCTGCCCGGGGATATTTTCAAGAAATTCCCGTGTACTAACCCCTTTGAGAATTCGTTAAAAACTCGAAATTCATTATATCAGCTACGATTCAGTCCTGACTGCCCCAAATATGGTCATGACCAAATTCATATATCTATAGGGACCCATTTATGTGAAAATATCAAAAGAAACTTCCCGGTGTAATTTTCATGAAATTCCCGTGTACTAACCCCCTTTGAGAATTCGTCAAAAACTCGAACTTCATTATATCAGCTCCGATTCAGTCCCGACTTGCCCCAAATATGGTCGTGAACAAATTCATATATCCATAGGGACCCATTTATGTGAAAATATCAAAAGAATACTTCCGGTGTAATTTTCATGAAATTCCCGTGTACTAACCCCTTTGAGAATTCGTTAAAAAATCGAACTTCATTATATCTGCTCTGATTCAGTCCCGACTGCCTCAAATATGGTCGTGACCAAATTCATATATCCATAGGGACCCATTTATGTGAAAATATCAAAAGAAACTTCCCGGTGTAATTTTCATGAAATTCCCGTGTACCAACCCTCTTTGAGAATTCGTCAAAAAATCGAACTTTATTATATCTGCTCTGATTCAGTCCCGACTGCCTCAAATATGGTCGTGACCAAATTCATATATCCATAGGGACCCATTTATGTGAAAATATCAAAAGAATCTGCCCGGGGATATTTTCAAAAAATTCCCGTGTACTAACCCCTTTGAGAATTCGTCAAAAAATAGAACTTCATTATATCTGCTCCGATTCAGTCCCGACTGCCCCAAATATGGTCGTGAACAAATTCATATATCCATAGGGATCCATTTATGTGAAAATATCAAAAGAAACTTCCGGTGTAATTTTCATGAAATTCCCGTGTACTAACCCCTTTGAGAATTCGTCAAAAAATCGAACTTCATTATATCTAGCTCCGATTCTGTCTCGGCTGCCTCAAATATGGTCGTGACCAAATTCATATATCCATTGGAACCCATTTATGTGAAAATATCAAAAGAATCTGCCTGGGGATATTTTCAAGAAATTCCCGTGTACTAACACCTTTGAGAATTCGTTAAAAACTCGAAATTCATTATATCAGCTACGATTCAGTCCTTACTGCCCCAAATATGGTCATGACCAAATTCATATATCTATAGGGACCCATTTATGTGAAAATATCAAAAGAAACTTCCCAGTGTAATTTTCATGAAATTCCCGTGTACTAACCCCTTTGAGAATTCGTCAAAAACTCGAACTTCGTTATATCTGCTCCGATTCAGTCCCGACTTGCCCCAAATATGGTCGTGACCAAATTCATATATCCATAGGGACCCATTTATGTGAAAATATCAAAAGATACTTCCCGGTGATATTTTCATGAAATTCCCGTGTACTAACCCCTTTGAGAATTCGTCAAAAATCGAACTTCATTATATCTGCTCGATTCAGTCCCGACTGCCCAAATATGGTCGTGAACAAATTCATATATCCATAGGGACCCATTTATGTGAAAATATCAAAGAAACTTCCGGTGTAATTTTCATGAAATTCCCGTGTACTAACCCCTTTGAGAATTCGTCAAAAAATAGAACTTCATTATATCTGCTCCGATTCAGTCCCGACTGCCCAAATAATGGTCGTGAACAAATTCATATATCCATAGGGACCCATTTATGTGAAAATATCAAAAGAAACTTCTCGGTGTAATTTTCATGAAATTCCCGTGTACCAACCCCTTTGAGAATTCGTCAAAAAATCGAACTTCATTATATCTGCTCTGATTCAGTCCCGACTGCCTCAAATATGGTCGTGACCAAATTCATATATCCATTGGCACCCATTTATGTGAAAATATCAAAAGAATCTGCCCGGGATATTTTCAAGAAATTCCCGTGTACTAACCCCTTTGAGAATTCGTCAAAAACTCGAACTTCATTATATCTGCTACGATTCAGTCCGACTGCCTCAAATATGGTCGTGACAAAATTCATATATACATAGGAACCCATTTATGTGAAAATATCAAAAGAATCTGCCCGGGGATATTTTCAAAAAATTCCCGTGTACTAACCCCTTTGAGAATTCGTCAAAAAATAGAACTTCATTATATCTGCTCCGATTCAGTCCCGACTACCCCAAATATGGTCGTGAACAAATTCATATATCCATAGGGATCCATTTATGTGAAAATATCAAAGAAACTTACCGGTGTAATTTTCATGAAATTCCCGTGTACTAACCCCTTTGAGAATTCATCAAAAATCGAACTTCATTATATCTGCTCCGATTCAGTCTCGCTGCCTCAAATATGGTCGTGACCAAATTCATATATCCATTGGAACCCATTTATGTGAAAATATCAAAAGAATCTGCCCGGGGATATTTTCAAGAAATTCCCGTGTACTAACCCCTTTGAGAATTCGTTAAAAACTCGAATTTATTATATCAGCTACGATTCAGTCCTGACTGCCCCAAATATGGTCATGACCAATTCATATATCTATAGGGACCCATTTATGTGAAAATATCAAAAGAAACTTCCCGGTGTAATTTTCATGAAATTCCCGTGTACTAACCCCTTTGAGAATTCGTCAAAAACTCGAACTTCATTATATCTGCTCCGATTCAGTCCCGACTTGCCCAAATATGGTCGTGACCAAATTCATATATCCATAGGGACCCATTTATGTGAAAATATCAAAAGAATACTTCCGGTGTAATTTTCATGAAATTCCCGTGTACTAACCCTCTTTGAGAATTCGTTAAAAAATCGAACTTCATTATATCTGCTCCGATTCAGTCCCGACTGCCTCAAATATGGTCGTGACCAAATTCATATATCCATAGGGACCCATTTATGTGAAAATATCAAAAGAAACTTCCCGGTGTAATTTTCATGAAATTCCCGTGTACTAACCCCTTTGAGAATTCGTCAAAAAATCGAACTTCATTATATCTGCTCTGATTCAGTCCCACTGCCCAAATATGGTCGTGACCAAATTCATATATCCATAGGGACCCATTTATGTGAAAATATCAAAAGAATCTGCCCGGGGATATTTTCAAGAAATTCCCGTGTACTAACCCCTTTGAGAATTCGTCAAAAAATAGAACTTCATTATATCTGCTCCGATTCAGTCCCGACTGCCCCAAATATGGTCGTGACCAAATTCATATATCCATAGGGACCCATTTATGTGAAAATATCAAAAGAAACTTCCCGGTGTAATTTTCATGAAATTCCCGTGTACTAACCCCTTTGAGAATTCGTCAAAAAATCGAACTTCATTATATCAGCTACGATTCAGTCCCGACTACCCAAATATGGTCGTGACCAAATTCATATATCCATAGGGACCCATTTATGTGAAAATATCAAAAGAAACTTCCCGGTGTAATTTTCATGAAATTCCCGTGTACTAACCCCTTTGAGAATTCGTCAAAAAATAGAACTTCATTATATCTGCTCCGATTCAGTCCTGACTACCCCAAATATGGTCGTGACCAAATTCATATATCCATTGGGACCCATTTATGTGAAAATATCAAAAGAAACTTCCCGGTGTAATTTTCATGAAATTCCCGTGTACTAACCCCTTTGAGAATTCGTCAAAAAATCGAACTTCATTATATCTGCTCCGATTCAGTCCCGACTGCCTCAAATATGGTCGTGACCAAATTCATATATCCATAGGAACCCATTTATGTGAAAATATCAAAAGAATCTGCCCGGGGATATTTTCAAGAAATTCCCGTGTACTAACCCCTTTGAGAATTCGTCAAAAAATAGAACTTCATTATATCTGCTCCGATTCAGTCCCGACTGCCCAAATATGGTCGTGACCAAATTCATATATCCATAGGGACCCATTTATGTGAAAATATCAAAAGAAACTTACCGGTGTAATTTTCATGAAATTCCCGTGTACTAACCCCTTTGAGAATTCGTCAAAAAATCGAACTTCATTATATCTGCTCCGATTCAGTCCCGACTGCCTCAAATATGGTCGTGACCAAATTCATATATCCATTGGACCCATTTATGTGAAAATATCAAAAGAAACTTCCGGTGTAATTTTCATGAAATTCCCGTGTACTAACCCCTTTGAGAATTCGTCAAAAAATCGAACTTCATTATATCTAGCTCGATTCAGTCCCGACTGCCTCAAATATGGTCGTGACCAAATTCATATATCCATAGGGACCCATTTATGTGAAAATATCAAAAGAACTTCCCGGTGTAATTTTCATGAAATTCCCGTGTACTAACCCCTTTGAGAATTCGTCAAAAATCGAACTTCATTATATCTGCTCCGATTCAGTCCCGACTGCCCCAAATATGGTCGTGACCAAATTCATATATCCATAGGGACCCATTTATGTGAAAATATCAAAAGAAACTTCCCGGTGTAATTTTCATGAAATTCCCGTGTACTAACCCCCTTTGAGAATTCGTCAAAAAATCGAACTTTATTATATCTGCTCTGATTCAGTCCCGACTGCCTCAAATATGGTCGTGACAAAATTCATATATACATAGGAACCCATTTATGTGAAAATATCAAAAGAATCTGCCCGGGGATATTTTCAAAAAATTCCCGTGTACTAACCCCTTTGAGAATTCGTCAAAAAATAGAACTTCATTA
Organism: Daucus carota subsp. sativus; assembly: GCF_001625215.2. NCBI lineage: Eukaryota > Viridiplantae > Streptophyta > Magnoliopsida > Apiales > Apiaceae > Daucus > Daucus carota. Next base: position 1,172,675 of record NC_030386.2, on the reverse strand, counting down.
TATCTGCTCCGATTCAGTCCCGACTGCCGCAAATATGGTCGTGAACAAATTCATATATCCATAGGGATCCATTTATGTGAAAATATCAAAAGAAACTTACCGGTGTAATTTTCATGAAATTCCCGTGTACTAACCCCTTTGAGAATTCATCAAAAAATCGAACTTCATTATATCTGCTCCGATTCAGTCTCGGCTGCCTCAAATATGGTCGTGACCAAATTCATATATCCATTGGAACCCATTTATGTGAAAATATCAAAAGAATCTGCCCGGGGATATTTTCAAGAAATTCCCGTGTACTAACCCCTTTGAGAATTCGTTAAAAACTCGAACTTCATTATATCTAGCTACGATTCAGTCCCGACTGCCCCAAATATGGTCGTGACCAAATTCATATATCATAGGGACCCATTTATGTGAAAATATCAAAAGAACTTCCCGGTGAATTTTCATGAAATTCCAGTGTACTAACCCCTTTGAGAATTCGTCAAAAATTCGAACTTCATTATATCTGCTCCGATTCAGTCCCGACTGCCCCAAATATGGTCGTGACCAAATTCATATATCCATAGGGACCCATTTATGTGAAAATATCAAAAGATACTTCCCGGTGTAATTTTCATGAAATTCCCGTGTACTAACCCCTTTGAGAATTCGTCAAAAATCGAACTTCATTATATCAGCTACGATTCAGTCCCGACTACCCCAAATATGGTCGTGAACAAATTCATATATCCATAGGGACCCATTTATTTGAAAATATCAAAAGAAACTTCGCGGTGTAATTTTCATGAAATTCCCGTGTACTAACCCCTTTGAGAATTCGTCAAAAAATAGAACTTCATTATATCTGCTCCGATTCAGTCCCGACTGCCCCAAATAAGGTCGTGAACAAATTCATATATCCATAGGGACCCATTTATGTGAAAATATCAAAAGAAACTTCTCGGTGTAATTTTCATGAAATTCCCGTGTACCAACCCTCTTTGAGAATTCGTCAAAAATCGAACTTTATTATATCTGCTCTGATTCAGTCCCGACTGCCTCAAATATGGTCGTGACAAAATTCATATATACATAGGAACCCATTTATGTGAAAATATCAAAAGAATCTGCCCGGGGATATTTTCAAAAAATTCCCGTGTACTAACCCCTTTGAGAATTCGTCAAAAAATCGAACTTTATTATATCTGCTCTGATTCAATCCCGACTGCCTCAAATATGGTCGTGACAAAATTCATATATACATAGGAACCCATTTATGTGAAAATATCAAAAGAATCTGCCCGGGGATATTTTCAAAAAATTCCCGTGTACTAACCCCTTTGAGAATTCGTCAAAAAATAGAACTTCATTATATCTGCTCCGATTCAGTCCCGACTGCCCCAAATATGGTCGTGAACAAATTCATATATCCATAGGGATCCATTTATGTGAAAATATCAAAAGAAACTTACCGGTGTAATTTTCATGAAATTCCCGTGTACTAACCCCTTTGAGAATTCATCAAAAAATCGAACTTCATTATATCTGCTCCGATTCAGTCTCGGCTGCCTCAAATATGGTCGTGACCAAATTCATATATCCATTGGAACCCATTTATGTGAAAATATCAAAAGAATCTGCCCGGGGATATTTTCAAGAAATTCCCGTGTACTAACCCCTTTGAGAATTCGTTAAAAACTCGAAATTCATTATATCAGCTACGATTCAGTCCTGACTGCCCCAAATATGGTCATGACCAAATTCATATATCTATAGGGACCCATTTATGTGAAAATATCAAAAGAAACTTCCCGGTGTAATTTTCATGAAATTCCCGTGTACTAACCCCTCTTTGAGAATTCGTCAAAAACTCGAATTTCGTTACATCTGCTCCGATTCAGTCCCGATTGCCCCAAATATGGTCGTGACCAAATTCATATATCCATAGGGACCCATTTATGTGAAAATATCAAAAGATACTTCCCGGTGTAATTTTCATGAAATTCCCGTGTACTAACCCCTTTGAGAATTCGTCAAAAAATCGAACTTCATTATATCTGCTCGATTCAGTCCCGACTGCCTCAAATATGGTCGTGACCAAATTCATATATCCATAGGGACCCATTTATGTGAAAATATCAAAAGAAACTTCCCGGTGTAATTTTCATGAAATTCCCGTGTACTAACCCCTTTGAGAATTCGTCAAAAAATCGAACTTCATTATATCTGCTCCGATTCAGTCCCGACTGCCTCAAATATGGTCGTGACCAAATTCATATATCCATAGGGACCCATTTATGTGAAAATATCAAAAGAATCTGCCCGGGGATATTTTCAAGAAATTCCCGTGTACTAACCCCTTTGAGAATTCGTCAAAAAATAGAACTTCATTATATCTGCTCCGATTCAGTCCCGACTGCCCCAAATATGGTCGTGAACAAATTCATATATCCATAGGGACCATTTATGTGAAAATATCAAAAGAAACTTCCCGGTGTAATTTTCATGAAATTCCCGTGTACTAACCCCTTTGAGAATTCGTCAAAAAATCGAACTTCATTATATCTGCTCCGATTCAGTCCCGACTGCCTCAAATATGGTCGTGACCAAATTCATATATCCATTGGAACCCATTTATGTGAAAATATCAAAAGAATCTGCCCGGGGATATTTTCAAGAAATTCCCGTGTACTAACCCCTTTGAGAATTCGTTAAAAACTCGAAATTCATTATATCAGCTACGATTCAGTCCTGACTGCCCCAAATATGGTCATGACCAAATTCATATATCTATAGGGACCCATTTATGTGAAAATATCAAAAGAAACTTCCCGGTGTAATTTTCATGAAATTCCCGTGTACTAACCCCTTTGAGAATTCGTCAAAAACTCGAATTTCGTTACATCTGCTCCGATTCAGTCCCGATTGCCCCAAATATGGTCGTGACCAAATTCATATATCCATAGGGACCCATTTATGTGAAAATATCAAAAGATACTTCCCGGTGTAATTTTCATGAAATTCCCGTGTACTAACCCCCTTTGAGAATTCGTTAAAAAATCGAACTTCATTATATCTGCTCTGATTCAGTCCCGACTGCCTCAAATATGGTCGTGACAAATTCATATATCCATAGGGACCCATTTATGTGAAATTATCAAAAGAAACCTCCCGGTGTAATTTTCATGAAATTCCCGTGTACTAACCCCTTTGAGAATTCGTCAAAAAATAGAACTTCATTATATCTGCTCCGATTCAGTCCCAACTGCCCCAAATATGGTCGTGACCAAATTCATATATCCATAGGGACCCATTTATGTGAAAATATCAAAAGAATCTGCCCGGGGATATTTTCAAGAAATTCCCGTGTACAAACCCCTTTGAGAATTCGTCAAAAAATAGAACTTCATTATATCTGCTCCGATTCAGTCCCGACTGCCCCAAATATGGTCATGACCAAATTCATATATCTATAGGGACCCATTTATGTGAAAATATCAAAAGAAACTTCCCGGTGTAATTTTCATGAAATTCCCGTGTACTAACCCCCCTTTGAGAATTCGTCAAAAAATCGAACTTCATTATATCAGCTACGATTCAGTCCCGACTACCCCAAATATGGTCGTGAACAAATTCATATATCCATAGGGACCCATTTATTTGAAAATATCAAAAGAAACTTCGCGGTGTAATTTTCATGAAATTCCCGTGTACTAACCCCTTTTAGAATTCGTCAAAAAATAGAACTTCATTATATCTGCTCCGATTCAGTCCCGACTGCCCCAAATATGGTCGTGAACAAATTCATATATCCATAGGGACCCATTTATGTGAAAATATCAAAAGAAACTTCCCGGTGTAATTTTCATGAAATTCCCGTGTACTAACCCTCTTTGAGAATTCGTCAAAAATCGAACTTTATTATATCTGCTCTGATTCAGTCCCGACTGCCTCAAATATGGTCGTGACAAATTCATATATACATAGGAACCCATTTATGTGAAAATATCAAAAGAATCTGCCCGGGGATATTTTCAAAAATTCCCGTGTACTAACCCCTTTGAGAATTCGTCAAAAAATAGAACTTCATTATATCTGCTCCGATTCAGTCCCGACTGCCCCAAATATGGTCGTGAACAAATTCATATATCCATAGGGATCCATTTATGTGAAAATATCAAAAGAAACTTACCGGTGTAATTTTCATGAAATTCCCGTGTACTAACCCCTTTGAGAATTCATCAAAAAATCGAACTTCATTATATCTGCTCCGATTCAGTCTCGGCTGCCTCAAATATGGTCGTGACCAAATTCATATATCCATTGGAACCCATTTATGTGAAAATATCAAAAGAATCTGCCGGGGATATTTTCGAGAAATTCCCGTGTACTAACCCCTTTGAGAATTCGTTAAAAACTCGAAATTCATTATATCAGCTACGATTCAGTCCTGACTGCCCCAAATATGGTCATGACCAAATTCATATATCTATAGGGACCCATTTATGTGAAAATATCAAACGAAACTTCCCAGTGAAATTTTCATGAAATTCCAGTGTACTAACCCCTTTGAGAATTCGTCAAAAACTCGAATTTCGTTACATCTGCTCCGATTCAGTCCCGATTGCCCCAAATATGGTCGTGACCAAATTCATATATCCATAGGGACCCATTTATGTGAAAATATCAAAAGATACTTCCCGGTGTAATTTTCATGAAATTCCCGTGTACTAACCCCCCTTTGAGAATTCGTCAAAAAATCGAACTTCATTATATCTGCTCTGATTCAGTCCCGACTGCCTCAAATATGGTCGTGACCAAATTCATATATCCATAGGGACCCATTTATGTGAAATTATCAAAAGAAACTTCCCGGTGTAATTTTCATGAAATTCCCGTGTACTAACCCCTTTGAGAATTCGTCAAAAAATAGAACTTCATTATATCTGCTCCGATTCAGTCCCGACTGCCCAAATATGGTCGTGACCAAATTCATATATCCATAGGGACCCATTTATGTGAAAATATCAAAAGAAACTTCCCGGTGTAATTTTCTTGAAATTCCCGTGTACTAACCCCTTTGAGAATTCGTCAAAAAATCGAACTTCATTATATCTGCTCTGATTCAGTCCCGACTGCCTCAAATATGGTCGTGACCAAATTCATATATCCATTGGAACCCATTTATGTGAAAATATCAAAAGAATCTGCCCGGGGATATTTTCAAGAAATTCCCGTGTACTAACCCCTTGAGAATTCGTTAAAAACTCGAAATTCATTATATCAGCTACGATTCAGTCCTGACTGCCCCAAATATGGTCATGACCAAATTCATATATCTATAGGGACCCATTTATGTGAAAATATCAAAAGAAACTTCCCGGTGTAATTTTCATGAAATTCCCGTGTACTAACCCCCCTTTGAGAATTCGTCAAAAAATCGAACTTCATTATATCAGCTACGATTCAGTCCCGACTACCCCAAATATGGTCGTGAACAAATTCATATATCCATAGGGACCCATTTATTTGAAAATATCAAAAGAAACTTCGCGGTGTAATTTTCATGAAATTCCCGTGTACTAACCCCTTTGAGAATTCGTCAAAAAATAGAACTTCATTATATCTGCTCCGATTCAGTCCCGACTGCCCCAAATATGGTCGTGAACAAATTCATATATCCATAGGGACCCATTTATGTGAAAATATCAAAAGAAACTTCCCGGTGTAATTTTCATGAAATTCCCGTGTACCAACCCTCTTTGAGAATTCGTCAAAAAATCGAACTTTATTATATCTGCTCTGATTCAGTCCCGACTGCCTCAAATATGGTCGTGACAAAATTCATATATACATAGGAACCCATTTATGTGAAAATATCAAAAGAATCTGCCCGGGGATATTTTCAAAAAATTCCCGTGTACTAACCCCTTTGAGAATTCGTCAAAAAATAGAACTTCATTATATCTGCTCCGATTCAGTCCCGACTGCCCCAAATATGGTCGTGAACAAATTCATATATCCATAGGGATCCATTTATGTGAAAATATCAAAAGAAACTTACCGGTGTAATTTTCATGAAATTCCCGTGTACTAACCCCTTTGAGAATTCATCAAAAAATCGAACTTCATTATATCTGCTCCGATTCAGTCTCGGCTGCCTCAAATATGGTCGTGACCAAATTCATATATCCATTGGAACCCATTTATGTGAAAATATCAAAAGAATCTGCCCGGGGATATTTTCGAGAAATTCCCGTGTACTAACCCCTTTGAGAATTCGTTAAAAACTCGAAATTCATTATATCAGCTACGATTCAGTCCTGACTGCCCCAAATATGGTCATGACCAAATTCATATATCTATAGGGACCCATTTATGTGAAAATATCAAACGAAACTTCCCAGTGAAATTTTCATGAAATTCCAGTGTACTAACCCCTTTGAGAATTCGTCAAAAACTCGAATTTCGTTACATCTGCTCCGATTCAGTCCCGATTGCCCCAAATATGGTCGTGACCAAATTCATATATCCATAGGGACCCATTTATGTGAAAATATCAAAAGATACTTCCCGGTGTAATTTTCATGAAATTCCCGTGTACTAACCCCCCTTTGAGAATTCGTCAAAAAATCGAACTTCATTATATCTGCTCTGATTCAGTCCCGACTGCCTCAAATATGGTCGTGACCAAATTCATATATCCATAGGGACCCATTTATGTGAAATTATCAAAAGAAACCTCCCGGTGTAATTTTCATGAAATTCCCGTGTACTAACCCCTTTGAGAATTCGTCAAAAAATAGAACTTCATTATATCTGCTCCGATTCAGTCCCAACTGCCCCAAATATGGTCGTGACCAAATTCATATATCCATAGGGACCCATTTATGTGAAAATATCAAAAGAAACTTCCCGGTGTAATTTTCTTGAAATTCCCGTGTACTAACAACCCCTTTGAGAATTCGTCAAAAAATCGAACTTCATTATATCTACTCTGATTCAGTCCCGACTGCCTCAAATATGGTCGTGACCAAATTCATATATCCATTGGAACCCATTTATGTGAAAATATCAAAAGAATCTGCCCGGGGATATTTTCAAGAAATTCCCGTGTACTAACCCCTTTGAGAATTCGTTAAAAACTCGAAATTCATTATATCAGCTACGATTCAGTCCTGACTGCCCCAAATATGGTCATGACCAAATTCATATATCTATAGGGACCCATTTATGTGAAAATATCAAAAGAAACTTCCCGGTGTAATTTTCATGAAATTCCCGTGTACTAACCCCCCTTTGAGAATTCGTCAAAAAATCGAACTTCATTATATCAGCTACGATTCAGTCCCGACTACCCCAAATATGGTCGTGAACAAATTCATATATCCATAGGGACCCATTTATTTGAAAATATCAAAAGAAACTTCGCGGTGTAATTTTCATGAAATTCCCGTGTACTAACCCCTTTGAGAATTCGTCAAAAAATAGAACTTCATTATATCTGCTCCGATTCAGTCCCGACTGCCCCAAATATGGTCGTGAACAAATTCATATATCCATAGGGACCCATTTATGTGAAAATATCAAAAGAAACTTCCCGGTGTAATTTTCATGAAATTCCCGTGTACCAACCCTCTTTGAGAATTCGTCAAAAAATCGAACTTTATTATATCTGCTCTGATTCAGTCCCGACTGCCTCAAATATGGTCGTGACAAAATTCATATATCCATAGGAACCCATTTATGTGAAAATATCAAAAGAATCTGCCCGGGGATATTTTCAAGAAATTCCCGTGTACTAACCCCTTTGAGAATTCGTCAAAAAATAGAACTTCATTATATCTGCTCCGATTCAGTCCCGACTGCCCCAAATATGGTCGTGAACAAATTCATATATCCATAGGGATCCATTTATGTGAAAATATCAAAAGAAACTTACCGGTGTAATTTTCATGAAATTCCCGTGTACTAACCCCTTTGAGAATTCATCAAAAAATCGAACTTCATTATATCTGCTCCGATTCAGTCTCGGCTGCCTCAAATATGGTCGTGACCAAATTCATATATCCATTGGAACCCATTTATGTGAAAATATCAAAAGAATCTGCCCGGGGATATTTTCGAGAAATTCCCGTGTACTAACCCCTTTGAGAATTCGTTAAAAACTCGAAATTCATTATATCAGCTACGATTCAGTCCTGACTGCCCCAAATATGGTCATGACCAAATTCATATATCTATAGGGACCCATTTATGTGAAAATATCAAACGAAACTTCCCAGTGAATTTTCATGAAATTCCAGTGTACTAACCCCTTTGAGAATTCGTCAAAAACTCGAATTTCGTTACATCTGCTCCGATTCAGTCCCGATTGCCCCAAATATGGTCGTGACCAAATTCATATATCCATAGGGACCCATTTATGTGAAAATATCAAAAGATACTTCCCGGTGTAATTTTCATGAAATTCCCGTGTACTAACCCCCTTTGAGAATTCGTTAAAAAATCGAACTTCATTATATCTGCTCTGATTCAGTCCCGACTGCCTCAAATATGGTCGTGACCAAATTCATATATCCATAGGGACCCATTTATGTGAAATTATCAAAAGAAACCTCCCGGTGTAATTTTCATGAAATTCCCGTGTACTAACCCCTTTGAGAATTCGTCAAAAAATAGAACTTCATTATATCTGCTCCGATTCAGTCCCAACTGCCCCAAATATGGTCGTGACCAAATTCATATATCCATAGGGACCCATTTATGTGAAAATATCAAAAGAACTTCCCGGTGTAATTTTCATGAAATTCCCGTGTACTAACAACCCCTTTGAGAATTCGTCAAAAAATCGAACTTCATTATATCTACTCTGATTCAGTCCCGACTGCCTCAAATATGGTCGTGACCAAATTCATATATCCATTGGAACCCATTTATGTGAAAATATCAAAAGAATCTGCCCGGGGATATTTTCAAGAAATTCCCGTGTACTAACCCCTTTGAGAATTCGTCAAAAAATCGAACTTCATTATATCAGCTACGATTCAGTCCTGACTGCCCCAAATATGGTCGTGACCAAATTCATATATCTATAGGGACCCATTTATGTGAAATATCAAAAGAAACTTCCCGGTGTAATTTTCATGAAATTCCCGTGTACTAACCCCCTTTGAGAATTCGTCAAAAAATCGAACTTCATTATATCTGCTCCGATTCAGTCCCGACTGCCCCAAATATGGTCGTGAACAAATTCATATATCCATAGGGACCCATTTATGTGAAAATATCAAAAGAAACTTCCCGGTGTAATTTTCATGAAATTCCCGTGTACTAACCCCTTTGAGAATTCGTCAAAAAATCGAACTTCATTATATCTGCTCCGATTCAGTCCCGACTGCCCCAAATATGGTCGTGAACAAATTCATATATCCATAGGGACCCATTTATGTGAAAATATCAAAGAAACTTCCCGGTGTAATTTTCATGAAATTCCCGTGTACCAACCCTCTTTGAGAATTCGTCAAAAAATCGAACTTTATTATATCTGCTCTGATTCAGTCCCGACTGCCTCAAATATGGTCGTGACAAATTCATATATACATAGGAACCCATTTATGTGAAAATATCAAAAGAATCTGCCCGGGATATTTTCAAAAAATTCCCGTGTACTAACCCCTTTGAGAATTCGTCAAAAATCGAACTTTATTATATCTGCTCTGATTCAGTCCCGACTGCCTCAAATATGGTCGTGACAAATTCATATATACATAGGAACCCATTTATGTGAAAATATCAAAAGAATCTTCCCGGGTATATTTTCATAAAATTCCCGTGTACTAACCCCTTTGAGAATTCGTCAAAAAATCGAACTTCATTATATCTGCTCCGATTCAGTCCCGACTGCCCCAAATATGGTCGTGAACAAATTCATATATCCATAGGGACCCATTTATGTGAAAATATCAAAAGAAACTTCCGGTGTAATTTTCATGAAATTCCCGTGTACTAACCCTTTGAGAATTCGTCAAAAATCGAACTTCATTATATCTGCTCCGATTCAGTCCCGACTGCCCAAATATGGTCGTGACCAAATTCATATATCCATTGGAACCCATTTATGTGAAAATATCAAAAGAATCTTCCCGGGGATATTTTCATGAAATTCCCGTGTACTAACCCCTTTGAGAATTCGTCAAAAAATCGAACTTTATTATATCTGCTCTGATTCAGTCCCGACTGCCTCAAATATGGTCGTGACAAAATTCATATATACATAGGAACCCATTTATGTGAAAATATCAAAAGAAACTTCCCGGTGTAATTTTCATGAAATTCCCGTGTACTAACCCCTTTGAGAATTCGTCAAAAAATCGAACTTCATTATATCTGCTCCGATTCAGTCCCGACTGCCCCAAATATGGTCGTGAACAAATTCATATATCCATAGGGACCATTTATGTGAAAATATCAAAAGAATCTGCCCGGGGATATTTTCAGAAATTCCCGTGTACTAACCCCTTGAGAATTCGTCAAAAAATCGAACTTCATTATATCTGCTCCGATTCAGTCCCGACTGCCCAAATATGGTCGTGACCAAATTCATATATCATAGGGACCCATTTATGTGAAAATATCAAAAGAAACTTCCCGGTGAAATTTTCATGAAATTCCCGTGTACTAACCCCTTTGAGAATTCGTCAAAAAATCGAACTTCATTATATCTGCTCCGATTCAGTCCCGACTGCCCCAAATATGGTCGTGACCAAATTCATATATCCATAGGGACCCATTTATGTGAAAATATCAAAAGAATACTTCCCGGTGTAATTTTCATGAAATTCCCGTGTACTAACCCCTTTGAGAATTCGTCAAAAAATCGAACTTCATTATATCTGCTCTGATTCAGTCCCGACTGCCCAAATATGGTCGTGACCAAATTCATATATCCATAGGGACCCATTTATGTGAAAATATCAAAAGAACTTCCCGGTGTAATTTTCTTGAAATTCCCGTGTACTAACCCCTTTGAGAATTCGTCAAAAAATAGAACTTCATTATATCTGCTCCGATTCAGTCCCGACTGCCCCAAATATGGTCGTGACAAATTCATATATCCATAGGACCCATTTATGTGAAAATATCAAAAGAAACTTCCCGGTGTAATTTTCATGAAATTCCCGTGTACTAACCCCTTTGAGAATTCGTCAAAAAATCGAACTTCATTATATCTGCTCCGATTCAGTCCCGACTGCCTCAAATATGGTCGTGACAAAATTCATATATCCATAGGGACCCATTTATGTGAAAATATCAAAAGAACTTCCCGGTGTATATTTTCAAGAAATTCCCGTGTACTAACCCCTTTGAGAATTCGTCAAAAAATCGAACTTCATTATATCAGCTCCGATTCAGTCCTGACTGCCCCAAATATGGTCATGACCAAATTCATATATCCATAGGGACCCATTTATGTGAAAATATCAAAAGAATCTTCCCGGTGTAATTTTCATGAAATTCCCGTGTACTAACCCCTTTGAGAATTCGTCAAAAAATCGAACTTCATTATATCTGCTCCGATTCAGTCCCGACTGCCCCAAATATGGTCGTGACCAAATTCATATATCCATAGGGACCCATTTATGTGAAAATATCAAAAGAAACTTCCCGGTGTAATTTTCATGAAATTCCCGTGTACTAACCCCCTTTGAGAATTCGTCAAAAAATCGAACTTCATTATATCTGCTACGATTCAGTCCCGACAGCCCCAAATATGGTCGTGACAAATTCATATATCCATAGGGACCCATTTATGTGAAAATATCAAAAGAAACTTCCCGGTGTAATTTTCATGAAATTCCCGTGTACTAACCCCTTTGAGAATTCGTCAAAAAATCGAACTTCATTATATCTGCTCTGATTCAGTCCCGACTGCCTCAAATATGGTCGTGACCAAATTCATATATCCATAGGAACCCATTTATGTGAAAATATCAAAAGAAACTTCCCGGTGTAATTTTCATGAAATTCCCGTGTACTAACCCCTTTGAGAATTCGTCAAAAAATCGAACTTATTATATCTGCTCGATTCAGTCCCGACTGCCTCAAATATGGTCGTGACCAAATTCATATATCCATAGGACCCATTTATGTGAAATATCAAAAGAATCTGCCCGGGGATATTTCAAGAAATTCCCGTGTACTAACCCCTTTGAGAATTCGTCAAAAAATAGAACTTCATTATATCTGCTCCGATTCAGTCCCGACTGCCCCAAATATGGTCGTGACCAAATTCATATATCCATAGGGACCCATTTATGTGAAAATATCAAAAGAAACTTACCGGTGTAATTTTCATGAAATTCCCGTGTACTAACCCCTTTGAGAATTCGTCAAAAAATCGAACTTCATTATATCAGCTCCGATTCAGTCCCGACTGCCCCAAATATGGTCGTGACAAATTCATATATCCATAGGGACCCATTTATGTGAAAATATCAAAAGAATCTGCCCGGGGATATTTTCAGAAATTCCCGTGTACTAACCCCTTTGAGAATTCGTCAAAAATAGAACTTCATTATATCTGCTCCGATTCAGTCCCGACTGCCCCAAATATGGTCGTGAACAAATTCATATATCCATAGGGACCCATTTATGTGAAAATATCAAAAGAAACTTCCCGGTGTAATTTTCATGAAATTCCCGTGTACTAACCCCTTTGAGAATTCGTCAAAAAATCGAACTTCATTATATCTGCTCTGATTCAGTCCCGACTGCCTCAAATATGGTCGTGACAAATTCATATATCCATAGGAACCCATTTATGTGAAATATCAAAAGAATCTGCCCGGGGATATTTTCAAGAAAATTCCCGTGTACTAACCCCTTTGAGAATTCGTAAAAACTCGAAATTCATTATATCTGCTACGATTCAGTCCCGACTGCCCCAAATATGGTCATGACCAAATTCATATATCCTATAGGGACCCATTTATGTGAAAATATCAAAAGAAACTTCCCGGTGTAATTTTCATGAAATTCCCGTGTACTAACCCCTTTGAGAATTCGTCAAAAAATCGAACTTCATTATATCTGCTCGATTCAGTCCCGATGCCCCAAATATGGTCGTGACCAAATTCATATATCCATAGGGAACCATTTATGTGAAAATATCAAAAGAAACTTCTCGGTGTAATTTTCATGAAATTCCCGTGTACTAAACCCCTTTGAGAATTCGTCAAAAAATCGAACTTCATTATATCAGCTACGATTCAGTCCCGACTGCCCCAAATATGGTCGTGACCAAATTCATATATCCATAGGGACCCATTTATGTGAAAATATCAAAAGAAACTTCCCGGTGTAATTTTCATGAAATTCCCGTGTACTAACCCCTTTGAGAATCGTCAAAAAATAGAACTTCATTATATCTGCTCCGATTCAGTCCCGACTGCCCCAAATATGGTCGTGACCAAATTCATATATCCATAGGGACCGATTTATGTGAAAATATCAAAAGAAACTTCCCGGTGTAATTTTCATGAAATTCCCGTGTACTAACCCACTTTTAGAATTCGTCAAAAAATCGAACTTCATTATATCTGCTCTGATTCAGTCCCGACTGCCTCAAATATGTCGTGACAAAATTCATATATCCATAGGACCCATTTATGTGAAATATCAAAGAATCTGCCGGTGAATTTTCAAAAAATTCCCGTGTACTAACCCCTTTGAGAATTCGTCAAAAATCGAACTTCATTATATCTGCTCCGATTCAGTCCCGACTGCCCCAAATATGGTCGTGACCAAATTCATATATCCATAGGGACCCATTTATGTGAAAATATCAAAAGAATCTTCCCGGGTAATTTTCAAGAAATTCCCGTGTACTAACCCCTTTGAGAATTCGTCAAAAAATCGAACTTCATTATATCTGCTCGATTCAGTCCCGACTGCCTCAAATATGGTCGTGACCAAATTCATATATCCATAGGACCCATTTATGTGAAAATATCAAAAGAAACTTCCCGGTGTAATTTTCAGAAATTCCCGTGTACTAACCCCTTTGAGAATTCGTCAAAAATCGAACTTCATTATATCATGCTACGATTCAGTCCGACTGCCCAAATATGTCTGACCAAATTCATATATCCATAGGGACCCATTTATGTGAAAATATCAAAAGAACTTCCCGGTGTAATTTTCATGAAATTCCCGTGTACTAACCCCTTTGAGAATTCGTCAAAAAATCGAACTTCATTATATCTGCTCGATTCAGTCCCGACTGCCCAAATATGGTCGTGACCAAATTCATATATCCATAGGGACCCATTTATGTGAAAATATCAAAAGAACTTCCGGGTAATTTTCATGAAATTCCCGTGTACTACCCCCTTTGAGAATTCGTCAAAAAATCGAACTTTCATTATATCTGCTCTGATTCAGTCCCGACTGCCTCAAATATGGTCGTGACCAAATTCATATATCCATAGGACCCATTTATGTGAAAATATCAAAAGAAACTTCCCGGTGTAATTTTCAAAAAATTCCCGTGTACTAACCCCTTTGAGAATTCGTCAAAAATAGAACTTCATTATATCTGCTCCGATTCAGTCCCGACTGCCCCAATATGGTCGTGAACAAAATTCATATATCCATAGGGATCCATTTATGTGAAATATCAAAAGAAACTTCCCGGTGTAATTTTCATGAAATTCCCGTGTACTAACCCCTTTGAGAATTCGTCAAAAAATAGAACTTCATTATATCTGCTCCGATTCAGTCCCGACTGCCCCAAATATGGTCGTGACCAAATTCATATATCATAGGGACCCATTTATGTGAAAATATCAAAAGAATCTTCCCGGGGTAATTTTCAGAAATTCCGTGTACAAACCCCTTTGAGAATTCGTCAAAAATCGAACTTCATTATCTGCTCCGATTCAGTCCCGACTGCCCCAAATATGGTCGTGACCAAATTCATATATCCTAGGGACCCATTTATGTGAAAATATCAAAAGAAATTCCCGGTGTATTTTCATGAAATTCCCGTGTACTAACCCCTTTGAGAATTCGTCAAAAAATCGAATTCATTATATCTGCTCCGATTCAGTCCCGACTGCCCCAAATATGGTCGTGACCAAATTCATATATCCATAGGGACCCATTTATGTGAAAATATCAAAAGAAACTTCCCGGTGT
The DNA here is from genome assembly GCF_001625215.2 of Daucus carota subsp. sativus. Classification (NCBI taxonomy): domain Eukaryota; kingdom Viridiplantae; phylum Streptophyta; class Magnoliopsida; order Apiales; family Apiaceae; genus Daucus; species Daucus carota. The sequence continues at coordinate 1,157,489 of NC_030386.2, read as the reverse complement.
AATTTTCATGAAATTCCCGTGTACTAACCCCTTTGAGAATTCGTTAAAAACTCGAACTTCATTATATCTGCTCGCTTCAGTCCCGACTGCCCCAAATATGGTCCGTGAACCAAATTCATATATCCATAGGGACCCATTATGTGAAAATATCAAAAGAAACTTCCCGGTGTAATTTTCATGAAATTCCCGTGTACTAACCCCTTTGAGAATTCGTCAAAAAATCGAACTTCATTATATCTGCTCCGATTCAGTCCCGACTGCCCCAAATATGGTCGTGACCAAATTCATATATCCATAGGGACCCATTTATGTGAAAATATCAAAAGAACTTCCCGGTGTAATTTCATGAAATTCCCGTGTACTAACCCCTTTGAGAATTCGTCAAAAAATCGAACTTCATTATATCTACTCTGATTCAGTCCCGACTGCCTCAAATATGGTCGTGACCAAATTCATATATCCATAGGAACCCATTTATGTGAAAATATCAAAAGAATCTGCCCGGGGATATTTTCAAGAAATTCCCGTGTACTAACCCCTTTGAGAATTCGTCAAAAATCGAACTTCATTATATCTGCTCCGATTCAGTCCCGACTGCCCCAAATATGGTCGTGACCAAATTCATATATCCATAGGGACCCATTTATGTGAAAATATCAAAAGAAACTTCCCGGTGTAATTTTCATGAAATTCCCGTGTACTAACCCCCTTTGAGAATTCGTCAAAAAATCGAACTTCATTATATCTGCTCCGATTCAGTCCCGACTGCCCCAAATATGGTCGTGACCAAATTCATATATCCATAGGGACCCATTTATGTGAAAATATCAAAAGAAACTTCCCGGTGTAATTTTCATGAAATTCCCGTGTACTAACCCCTTTGAGAATTCGTCAAAAAATAGAACTTCATTATATCTGCTCCGATTCAGTCCCGACTGCCCCAAATATGGTCGTGACCAAATTCATATATCCATAGGGACCCATTTATGTGAAAATATCAAAAGAAACTTCCCGGTGTAATTTTCATGAAATTCCCGTGTACTAACCCCTTTGAGAATTCGTCAAAAAATCGAACTTCATTATATCTGCTCTGATTCAGTCCCGACTGCCTCAAATATGGTCGTGACCAAATTCATATATCCATAGGGACCCATTTATGTGAAATATCAAAGAAACCTCCCGGTGTAATTTCATGAAATTCCCGTGTACTAACCCCTTTGAGAATTCGTCAAAAATAGAACTTCATTATATCTGCTCCGATTCAGTCCCAACTGCCCCAAATATGGTCGTGACCAAATTCATATCCATAGGGACCCATTTATTGTGAAAATATCAAAAGAACTTCCCGGTGTAATTTTCTTGAAATTCCCGTGTACTAAACCCCTTTGAGATTCGTCAAAAATCGAACTTCATTATATCTACTCTGATTCAGTCCCGACTGCCTCAAATATGGTCGTGACCAAATTCATATATCCATAGGGACCCATTTATGTGAAATATCAAAAGAATCTGCCGGGGATATTTCAAGAACTTCCCGTGTACTAACCCCGTTGAGAATTCTTAAAAACTCGAACTCATTATATCAGCTACGATTCAGGTCCTGCCTGCCCCAAATATGGTCATGACCAAATTCATATATCTATAGGAACCCATTTATGTGAAAATATCAAAAGAATCTGCCCGGGGATATTTTCAAGAAATTCCCGTGTACTAACCCCTTTGAGAATTCGTCAAAAACTCGAACTTCATTATATCTGCTACGATTCAGTCCCGACTGCCCCAAATATGGTCGTGACCAAATTCATATATCCATAGGGACCCATTTATGTGAAAATATCAAAAGAAACTTCCCGGTGTAATTTTCATGAAATTCCCGTGTACTAACCCCTTTGAGAATTCGTCAAAAAATCGAACTTCATTATATCTGCTCCGATTCAGTCCCGACTGCCCCAAATATGGTCGTGACCAAATTCATATATCCATAGGGACCCATTTATGTGAAAATATCAAAAGAACTTCCCGGTGTAATTTTCATGAAATTCCCGTGTACTAACCCCTTTGAGAATTCGTCAAAAAATCGAACTTCATTATATCTGCTCCTGATTCAGTCCCGACTGCCTCAAATATGGTCGTGACCAAATTCATATATCCATAGGGACCCATTTATGTGAAAATATCAAAAGAAACTTCCCGGTGTAATTTTCATGAAATTCCCGTGTACTAACCCCTTTGAGAATTCGTCAAAAAATCGAACTTCATTATATCTGCTCCGATTCAGTCCCGACTGCCCCAAATATGGTCGTGACCAAATTCATATATCCATAGGGACCCATTTATGTGAAAATATCAAAAGAATCTGCCCGGGGATATTTTCAAGAAATTCCCGTGTACTAACCCCTTTGAGAATTCGTCAAAAAATCGAACTTCATTATATCTGCTCCGATTCAGTCCCGACTGCCCCAAATATGGTCGTGACCAAATTCATATATCCATAGGGACCCATTTATGTGAAAATATCAAAAGAAACTTCCCGGTGTAATTTTCATGAAATTCCCGTGTACTAACCCCTTTGAGAATTCGTCAAAAAATCGAACTTCATTATATCTGCTCCGATTCAGTCCCGACTGCCTCAAATATGGTCGTGACAAAATTCATATATCCATAGGGAACCCATTTATGTGAAAATATCAAAGAATCTGCCCTGGGATATTTTCAAAAAATTCCCGTGTACTAACCCCTTTGAGAATTCGTCAAAAAATAGGAAACTTCATTATATCTGCTCGATTCAGTCCCGACTGCCCAAATATGGTCGTGAACAAATTCATATATCCATAGGGATCCATTTATGTGAAAATATCAAAAGAACTTACCGGTGTATAATTTTCATGAAATTCCCGTGTTACTACCCCCTTTGAGAATTCATCAAAAAATCGAACTTCATTATATCTGCTCCGATTCAGTCTCGGCTGCCTCAAATATGGTCGTGACCAAATTCATATATCCATTGGAACCCATTTATGTGAAAATATCAAAAGAATCTGCCCGGGATATTTTCAAGAAATTCCCGTGTACTAACCCCTTTGCGAATTCGTTAAAAACTCGAACTTCATTATCTCAGCTACGATTCATCCTGACTGCCCCAAATATGGTCGTGACAAATTCATATATCCATAGGGACCCATTTATGTGAAAATATCAAAGAAATTTCCGGGTGTAATTTTCATGAAATTCCCGTTGTACTAACCCTTTGAGAATTCGTCAAAAAATAGAACTTCATTATATCTGCTCCGATTCAGTCCCGAATGCCCCAAATATGGTCGTGACCAAATCATATATCCATAGGGACCATTATGTGAAAATATCAAAAGAAACTTCCCGGTGTAATGTCTAAGAATTCCCGTGTTTACTAACCCCTTTGAGAATCATCAAAAAATCGAACTTCATTATATCTAGCTACGATTCAGTCCGGACTGCCTCAAATATGGTCGTGACCAAATTCATATATCAATTAGGAACCCATTTATGTGAAAATATCAAAAGAATCTGCCCGGGGAATTTTCAAGAAATTCCCGTGTACTAACCCCCTTTGAGAATTCGTCAAAAAATCCGAACTTCATTATATCAGCTACGATTCAGTCCCGACTGCCCCAAATATGGTCGTGACCAAATTCATATATCCATAGGGACCCATTTATGTGAAAATATCAAAAGAAACTTCCCGGGGATATTTTCATGAAATTCCCGTGTACTAACCCCTTTGAGAATTCGTCAAAAATCGAACTTCATTATATCTGCTCCGATTCAGTCCCGACTGCCCCAAATATGGTCGTGACCAAATTCATATATCCATAGGGACCCATTTATGTGAAAATATCAAAAGAAACTCCCGGTGTAATTTTCATGAAATTCCCGTGTACTAACCCCTTTGAGAATTCGTCAAAAAATCGAACTTCATTATATCTGCTCTCGATTCAGTCCCGACTGCCCCAAATATGGTCGTGACCAAATTCATATATCCATAGGAACCCATTTATGTGAAAATATCAAAAGAATCTGCCCGGGATATTTTCAAGAAATTCCCGTGTACTAACCCTTTGAGAATTCGTCAAAAACTCGAACTTCATTATATCTGCTCCGATTCAGTCCCGACTGCCCCAAATATGGTCGTGACCAAATTCATATATCCATAGGGACCCATTTATGTGAAAATATCAAAAGAAACTTCCCGGTGTAATTTTCATGAAATTCCCGTGTACTAACCCCTTTGAGAATTCGTCAAAAAATCGAACTTCATTATATCTGCTCCGATTCAGTCCCGACTGCCCCAAATATGGTCGTGAACAAATTCATATATCCATAGGGACCCATTTATGTGAAAATATCAAAAGAAACTTCCCGGTGTAATTTTCATGAAATTCCCGTGTACTAACCCCTTTGAGAATTCGTCAAAAAATCGAACTTCATTATATCTGCTCCGATTCAGTCCCGACTGCCCCAAATATGGTCGTGACCAAATTCATATATCCATAGGGACCCATTTATGTGAAAATATCAAAAGAAACTTCCCGGTGTAATTTTCATGAAATTCCCGTGTACTAACCCCTTTGAGAATTCGTCAAAAAATCGAACTTCATTATATCTGCTCCGATTCAGTCCCGACTGCCCCAAATATGGTCGTGACCAAATTCATATATCCATAGGGACCCATTTATGTGAAAATATCAAAAGAATCTGCCCGGGATATTTTCATGAAATTCCCGTGTACTAACCCCTTTGAGAATTCGTCAAAAAATCGAACTTCATTATATCTGCTCCGATTCAGTCCCGACTGCCCCAAATATGGTCGTGACCAAATTCATATATCCATAGGAACCCATTTATGTGAAAATATCAAAAGAATCTGCCCGGGGATATTTTCAAGAAATTCCCGTGTACTAACCCCTTTGAGAATTCGTCAAAAAATCGAACTTCATTATATCTGCTCCGATTCAGTCCCGACTGCCCCAAATATGGTCGTGACCAAATTCATATATCCATAGGGACCCATTTATGTGAAAATATCAAAAGAAACTTCCCGGTGAATTTTCATGAAATTCCCGTGTACTAACCCCTTTGAGAATTCGTCAAAAATCGAACTTCATTATATCTGCTCCGATTCAGTCCCGACTGCCCCAAATATGGTCGTGACCAAATTCATATATCCATAGGGACCCATTTATGTGAAAATATCAAAAGAAACTTCCCGGTGTAATTTTCATGAAATTCCCGTGTACTAACCCCTTTGAGAATTCGTCAAAAAATCGAACTTCATTATATCTGCTCCGATTCAGTCCCGACTGCCCCAAATATGGTCGTGACCAAATTCATATATCCATAGGGACCCATTTATGTGAAAATATCAAAAGAAACTCCCGGTGTAATTTTCATGAAATTCCCGTGTACTAACCCCTTTGAGAATTCGTCAAAAAATCGAACTTCATTATATCTGCTCCGATTCAGTCCCGACTGCCCCAAATATGGTCGTGACCAAATTCATATATCCATAGGGACCCATTTATGTGAAAATATCAAAAGAAACTTCCCGGGTGATATTTTCATGAAATTCCCGTGTACTAACCCCTTTGAGAATTCGTCAAAAAATAGAACTTCATTATATCTGCTCCGATTCAGTCCCGACTGCCCCAAATATGGTCGTGACCAAATTCATATATCCATAGGGACCCATTTATGTGAAAATATCAAAAGAAACTTCCCGGTGTAATTTTCATGAAATTCCCGTGTACTAACCCCTTTGAGAATTCGTCAAAAAATCGAACTTCATTATATCTGCTCTGATTCAGTCCCGACTGCCTCAAATATGGTCGTGACCAAATTCATATATCCATAGGAACCCATTTATGTGAAAATATCAAAAGAATCTGCCCGGGGATATTTTCAAGAAATTCCCGTGTACTAACCCCTTTGAGAATTCGTCAAAACTCGAAATTCATTATATCTGCTACGATTCAGTCCCGACTGCCCCAAATATGGTCGTGACCAAATTCATATATCCATAGGGACCCATTTATGTGAAAATATCAAAAGAAACTTCCCGGTGTAATTTTCATGAAATTCCCGTGTACTAACCCCTTTGAGAATTCGTCAAAAAATCGAACTTCATTATATCTGCTCCGATTCAGTCCCGACTGCCCCAAATATGGTCGTGACAAATTCATATATCCATAGGGACCCATTTATGTGAAAATATCAAAAGAAACTTCCCGGTGTAATTTTCATGAAATTCCCGTGTACTAACCCCTTTGAGAATTCGTCAAAAAATAGAACTTCATTATATCTGCTCCGATTCAGTCCCGACTGCCCCAAATATGGTCGTGAACAAATTCATATATCCATAGGGACCCATTTATGTGAAAATATCAAAAGAAACTTCCCGGTGTAATTTTCATGAAATTCCCGTGTACTAACCCCTTTGAGAATTCGTCAAAAAATCGAACTTCATTATATCTGCTCTGATTCAGTCCCGACTGCCTCAAATATGGTCGTGACCAAATTCATATATCCATAGGAACCCATTTATGTGAAAATATCAAAAGAATCTGCCCGGGGATATTTTCAAAAATTCCCGTGTACTAACCCCTTTGAGAATTCGTCAAAAAATCGAACTTCATTATATCTGCTCCGATTCAGTCCCGACTGCCCCAAATATGGTCGTGACCAAATTCATATATCCATAGGGACCCATTTATGTGAAAATATCAAAAGAAACTTCCCGGTGTAATTTTCATGAAATTCCCGTGTACTAACCCCTTTGAGAATTCGTCAAAAAATCGAACTTCATTATATCTGCTCCGATTCAGTCCCGACTGCCTCAAATATGGTCGTGACCAAATTCATATATCCATAGGGACCCATTTATGTGAAAATATCAAAAGAAACTCCCGGTGAAATTTTCATGAAATTCCCGTGTACTAACCCCTTTGAGAATTCGTCAAAAAATCGAACTTCATTATATCTGCTCCGATTCAGTCCCGACTGCCCCAAATATGGTCGTGACCAAATTCATATATCCATAGGGACCCATTTATGTGAAAATATCAAAAGAAACTTCCCGGTGTAATTTTCATGAAATTCCCGTGTACTAACCCCTTTGAGAATTCGTCAAAAAATCGAACTTCATTATATCTGCTCCGATTCAGTCCCGACTGCCCCAAATATGGTCGTGACCAAATTCATATATCCATAGGAACCCATTTATGTGAAAATATCAAAAGAATCTGCCCGGGGATATTTTCATGAAATTCCCGTGTACTAACCCCTTTGAGAATTCGTCAAAAAATCGAACTTCATTATATCTGCTCCGATTCAGTCCCGACTGCCCCAAATATGGTCGTGACCAAATTCATATATCCATAGGGACCCATTTATGTGAAAATATCAAAAGAAACTTCCCGGTGAAATTTTCATGAAATTCCCGTGTACTAACCCCTTTGAGAATTCGTCAAAAATCGAACTTCTTATATCTGCTCCGATTCAGTCCCGACTGCCCCAAATATGGTCGTGACCAAATTCATATATCCATAGGGACCCATTTATGTGAAAATATCAAAAGAAACTTCCCGGTGTAATTTTCATGAAATTCCCGTGTACTAACCCCTTTGAGAATTCGTCAAAAAATCGAACTTCATTATATCTGCTCCGATTCAGTCCCGACTGCCCCAAATATGGTCGTGACCAAATTCATATATCCATAGGGACCCATTTATGTGAAAATATCAAAAGAAACTTCCCGGTGTAATTTTCATGAAATTCCCGTGTACTAACCCTTTGAGAATTCGTCAAAAAATCGAACTTCATTATATCTGCTCCGATTCAGTCCCGACTGCCCCAAATATGGTCGTGACCAAATTCATATATCCATAGGGACCCATTTATGTGAAAATATCAAAAGAAACTGCCCGGGGATATTTTCAAGAAATTCCCGTGTACTAACCCCTTTGAGAATTCGTCAAAAAATCGAACTTCATTATATCTGCTCCGATTCAGTCCCGACTGCCCAAATATGGTCGTGACCAAATTCATATATCCATAGGGACCCATTTATGTGAAAATATCAAAAGAAACTTCCCGGTGTAATTTTCATGAAATTCCCGTGTACTAACCCCTTTGAGAATTCGTCAAAAAATCGAACTTCATTATATCTGCTCCGATTCAGTCCCGACTGCCCCAAATATGGTCGTGACCAAATTCATATATCCATAGGAACCCATTTATGTGAAAATATCAAAAGAATCTGCCCGGGGATATTTTCAAGAAATTCCCGTGTACTAACCCCTTTGAGAATTCGTCAAAAAATCGAACTTCATTATATCTGCTCCGATTCAGTCCCGACTGCCCCAAATATGGTCGTGACCAAATTCATATATCCATAGGGACCCATTTATGTGAAAATATCAAAAGAAACTTCCCGGTGTAATTTTCATGAAATTCCCGTGTACTAACCCCTTTGAGAATTCGTCAAAAAATCGAACTTCATTATATCTGCTCCGATTCAGTCCCGACTGCCCCAAATATGGTCGTGACCAAATTCATATATCCATAGGGACCCATTTATGTGAAAATATCAAAAGAAACTTCCCGGTGAAATTTTCATGAAATTCCCGTGTACTAACCCCTTTGAGAATTCGTCAAAAAATCGAACTTCATTATATCTGCTCCGATTCAGTCCCGACTGCCCCAAATATGGTCGTGACCAAATTCATATATCCATAGGGACCCATTTATGTGAAAATATCAAAAGAAACTTCCCGGTGTAATTTTCATGAAATTCCCGTGTACTAACCCCTTTTGAGAATTCGTCAAAAAATAGAACTTCATTATATCTGCTCTGATTCAGTCCCGACTGCCTCAAATATGGTCGTGACCAAATTCATATATCCATAGGAACCCATTTATGTGAAAATATCAAAAGAATCTGCCCGGGATATTTTCAAGAAATTCCCGTGTACTAACCCCTTTGAGAATTCGTCAAAAAATCGAACTTCATTATATCTGCTACGATTCAGTCCCGACTGCCCAAATATGGTCGTGACCAAATTCATATATCCATAGGGACCCATTTATGTGAAAATATCAAAAGAAACTTCCCGGTGAAATTTTCATGAAATTCCCGTGTACTAACCCTTTGAGAATTCGTCAAAAAATCGAACTTCATTATATCTGCTCCGATTCAGTCCCGACTGCCCAAATATGGTCGTGACCAAATTCATATATCCATAGGGACCCATTTATGTGAAAATATCAAAAGAAACTTCCCGGTGTAATTTCATGAAATTCCCGTGTACTAAACCCCCTTTGAGAATTCGTCAAAAAATCGAACTTCATTATACCAGCTACGATTCAGTCCCGACTGCCCAAATATGGTCGTGACCAAATTCATATATCCATAGGGACCCATTTATGTGAAAATATCAAAAGAAACTCCCGGTGTAATTTTCATGAAATTCCCGTGTACTAACCCCTTTGAGAATTCGTCAAAAATCGAACTTCATTATATCTGCTCCGATTCAGTCCCGACTGCCCCAAATATGGTCGTGACCAAATTCATATATCCATAGGGACCCATTTATGTGAAAATATCAAAAGAATCTGCCCGGGATATTTTCATGAAATTCCCGTGTACTAACCCCTTTGAGAATTCGTCAAAAAAGAACTTCATTATATCTGCTCCGATTCAGTCCCGACTGCCCCAAATATGGTCGTGACCAAATTCATATATCCATAGGGACCCATTTATGTGAAAATATCAAAAGAAACTTCCCGGTGTAATTTTCATGAAATTCCCGTGTACTAACCCCTTTGAGAATTCGTCAAAAAATCGAACTTCATTATATCTGCTCTGATTCAGTCCCGACTGCCTCAAATATGGTCGTGACCAAATTCATATATCCATAGGAACCCATTTATGTGAAAATATCAAAAGAATCTGCCCGGGGATATTTTCAAGAAATTCCCGTGTACTAACCCCTTTGAGAATTCGTCAAAAACTCGAACTTCATTATATCTGCTACGATTCAGTCCCGACTGCCCCAAATATGGTCGTGACCAAATTCATATATCCATAGGGACCCATTTATGTGAAAATATCAAAAGAACTTCCCGGTGAATTTTCATGAAATTCCCGTGTACTAACCCCTTTGAGAATTCGTAAAAAATCGAACTTCATTATATCTGCTCCGATTCAGTCCCGACTGCCCCAAATATGGTCGTGACCAAATTCATATATCCATAGGGACCCATTTATGTGAAAATATCAAAAGAAACTTCCCGGTGTAATTTTCATGAAATTCCCGTGTACTAACCCCTTTGAGAATTCGTCAAAAAATCGAACTTCATTATATCTGCTCCGATTCAGTCCCGACTGCCCAAATATGGTCGTGACCAAATTCATATATCCATAGGGACCCATTTATGTGAAAATATCAAAAGAAACTGCCGGGTTAATTTTCATGAAATTCCCGTGTACTAACCCCTTTGAGAATTCGTCAAAAAATCGAACTTCATTATATCTGCTCCGATTCAGTCCCGACTGCCCCAAATATGGTCGTGAACAAATTCATATATCCATAGGGACCCATTTATGTGAAAATATCAAAAGAAACTTCCCGGTGTAATTTTCATGAAATTCCCGTGTACTAACCCTTTGAGAATTCGTCAAAAAATCGAACTTCATTATATCTGCTCCGATTCAGTCCCGACTGCCTCAAATATGGTCGTGACCAAATTCATATATCCATAGGGACCCATTTATGTGAAAATATCAAAAGAAACTCCCGGTGAAATTTTCATGAAATTCCCGTGTACTAACCCCTTTGAGAATTCGTCAAAAAATCGAACTTCATTATATCTGCTCCGATTCAGTCCCGACTGCCCCAAATATGGTCGTGACCAAATTCATATATCCATAGGGACCCATTTATGTGAAAATATCAAAAGAAACCTCCCGGTGTAATTTTCATGAAATTCCCGTGTACTAACCCCTTTGAGAATTCGTCAAAAAATCGAACTTCATTATATCTGCTCCGATTCAGTCCCGACTGCCCAAATATGGTCGTGACCAAATTCATATATCCATAGGAACCCATTTATGTGAAAATATCAAAAGAAACTGCCCGGGGATATTTTCATGAAGAATTCCCGTGTACTAACCCCTTTGAGAATTCGTCAAAAACTCGAACTTCATTATATCTGCTCCGATTCAGTCCCGACTGCCCAAATATGGTCGTGACCAAATTCATATATCCATAGGAACCCATTTATGTGAAAATATCAAAAGAAACTTCCCGGTGAATTTTTCATGAAATTCCCGTGTACTAACCCCTTTGAGAATTCGTCAAAAAATCGAACTTCATTATATCTGCTCCGATTCAGTCCCGACTGCCCCAAATATGGTCGTGACCAAATTCATATATCCATAGGGACCCATTTATGTGAAAATATCAAAAGAACTTCCCGGTGGTAATTTTCATGAAATTCCCGTGTACTAACCCCCTTTGAGAATTCGTTAAAAACTCGAACTTCATTATATCAGCTACGATTCAGTCCCGACTGCCCCAAATATGGTCGTGACCAAATTCATATATCCATAGGGACCCATTTATGTGAAAATATCAAAAGAAACTCCCGGTGTATTTTCATGAAATTCCCGTGTACTAACCCCTTTGAGAATTCGTCAAAAAATCGAACTTCATTATATCGCCGATTCAGTCCCGACTGCCCAAATATGGTCGTGACCAAATTCATATATCCATAGGGACCCATTTATGTGAAAATATCAAAAGAAACTGCCCGGTGATATTTTTCATGAAATTCCCGTGTACTAACCCCTTTGAGAATTCGTCAAAAAATCGAACTTCATTATATCTGCTCCGATTCAGTCCCGACTGCCCCAAATATGGTCGTGACCAAATTCATATATCCATAGGGACCCATTTATGTGAAAATATCAAAAGAAACTTCCCGGTGTAATTTTCATGAAATTCCCGTTACTAACCAACCCCTTGAGAATTCGTCAAAAAATCGAACTTCATTATATCTGCTCTGATTCAGTCCCGACTGCCTCAAATATGGTCGTGACCAAATTCATATATC
>NC_030386.2:1107425-1145242 GCF_001625215.2 Daucus carota subsp. sativus | reverse complement strand
TTTAACGAATTCTCAAAGGGGTTAGTACACGGGAATTTCTTGAAAATATACCCCGGGCAGATTCTTTTGATATTTTCACATAAATGGGTTTCCAATGGATATATGAATTTGGTCACGACCATATGGGGCAGTCGGGACTGAATCAGAGCAGATATAATGAAGTTCGATTTTTTGACGAATTCTCAAAGGGGTTAGTACACGGAATTTCATGAAAATTACACCGGGAAGTTTCTTTTGATATTTTCACATAAATGGGTCCCTATGGATATATGAATTTGGTCACGACCATATTTGGGGCAGTCGGGACTGAATCGGAGCAGATATAATGAAGTTCGATTTTTTGACGAATTCTCAAGGGGTTAGTACAACGGGAATTTCTTGAAAAATATCCCGGGAAGATTCTTTTGATATTTCACATAAATGGGTCCCTATGGATATATGAATTTGGTCACGACCATATTTGGGGCAGTCGGGACTGAATCGGAGCATATAATGAAGTTCGATTTTTTGACGAATTCTCAAAGGGGTTAGTACACGGGAATTTCATGAAAATACACCGGGAGGTTCTTTTGATATTTTCACATAAATGGGTCCCTATGGATATATGAATTTGGTCACGACCATATTTGAGGCAGTCGGGACTGAATCAGAGCAGATATAATGAAGTTCGATTTTTTGACGAATTCTCAAAGGGGTTAGTACACGGGAATTTCATGAAAATTACACCGGGAAGTTTCTTTTTGATATTTTCACATAAATGGGTCCCTATGGATATATGAATTTGGTCACGACCATATTTGGGGCAGTCGGGACTGAATCGGAGCAGATATAATGAAGTTCGATTTTTTGACGAATTCTCAAAGGGGTTAGTACACGGGAATTTTCATGAAAATATCCCGGGAAGTTTCTTTTGATATTTTCACATAAATGGGTCCCTATGGATATATGAATTTGGTCACGACCATATTTGGGGCAGTCGGGACTGAATCGGAGCAGATATAATGAAAGTTCGATTTTTTGACGAATTCTCAAAGGGGTTAGTACACGGGAATTTCATGAAAATTACACCGGAGGTTTCTTTTGATATTTTCACATAAATGGGTCCCTATGGATATATGAATTTGGTCACGACCATATTTGAGGCAGTCGGGACTGAATCGGAGCAGATATAATGAAGTTCGATTTTTGACGAATTCTCAAAGGGGTTAGTACACGGGAATTTCATGAAAATTACACCGGGAAGTTTCTTTTGATATTTTCACATAAATGGGTCCCTATGGATATATGAATTTGGTCACGACCATATTTGGGGGCAATCGGGACTGAATCGGAGCAGATATAACAAAGTTCGATTTTTTGACGAATTCTCAAAGGGGTTAGTACACGGAATTTCATGAAAATTACACCGGGAAGTTTCGTTTGATATTTTCACATAAATGGGTCCCTATAGATATATGAATTTGGTCATGACCATATTTGGGGCAGTCAGGACTGAATCGTAGCTGATATAATGAATTTCGAGTTTTTTAACGAATTCTCAAAGGGTTAGTACACGGGAATTTCTTGAAAATATCCCCGGGCAGATTCTTTTGATATTTTCACATAAATGGGTTCCAATGGATATATGAATTTGGTCACGACCATATTTGAGGCAGTCGGGACTGAATCAGAGCAGATATAATGAAGTTCGATTTTTTGACGAATTCTCAAAGGGGTTGTTAGTACACGGGAATTTCAAGAAAATTACACCGGGAAGTTTCTTTTGATATTTTCACATAAATGGGTCCCTATGGATATATGAATTTGGTCACGACCATATTTGGGGCAGTCGGGACTGAATCGGAGCAGATATAATGAAGTTCGATTTTTTGACGAATTCTCAAGGGGTTGTACACGGGAATTTCTTGAAAATATCCCCGGGCAGATTCTTTTGATATTTTCACATAAATGGGTCCCTATGGATATATGAATTTGGTCACGACCATATTTGGGGCAGTTGGGACTGAATCGGAGCAGATATAATGAAGTTCGATTTTTTGACGAATTCTCAAAGGGGTTAGTACACGGGAATTTCATGAAAATTACACCGGGAAGTTTCTTTTGATATTTTCACATAAATGGGTCCCTATGGATATATGAATTTGGTCACGACCATATTTGGGGCAGTCGGGACTGAATCGGAGCAGATATAATGAAGTTCGATTTTTTTGACGAATTCTCAAAGGGGTTAGTACACGGGAATTTCATGAAAATACACCGGAAGTTTCTTTTGATATTTTCACATAAATGGGTCCCTATGGATATATGAATTTGGTCACGACCATATTTGGGGCAGTCGGGACTGAATCGGAGCAGATATAATGAAGTTCGATTTTTTGACGAATTCTCAAAGGGGTTAGTACACGGGAATTTCATGAAATATCCCCGGGAAGTTTCTTTTGATATTTTCACATAAATGGGTCCCTATGGATATATGAATTGGTCACGACCATATTTGGGGCAGTCGGGACTGAATCGGAGCAGATATAATGAAGTTCGATTTTTTGACGAATTCTCAAAGGGGTTAGTACACGGGAATTTCATGAAAATATTACACGGGAAGTTTCTTTTGATATTTTCACATAAATGGGTCCCTATGGATATATGAATTTGGTCACGACCATATTTGGGGCAGTCGGGACTGAATCGGAGCAGATATAATGAAGTTCGATTTTTAACGAATTCTCAAAGGGGGTTAGTACACGGAATTTCATGAAAATTACACCGGAAGTTTCTTTTGATATTTTCACATAAATGGGTCCCTATGGATATATGAATTTGGTCACGACCATATTTGGGGCAGTCGGGACTGAATCGAGCAGATATAATGAAGTTCGATTTTTTGACGAATTCTCAAAGGGGTTAGTACACGGGAATTTCATGAAAATTTCACCGGGAAGTTTCTTTTGATATTTTCACATAAATGGGTCCCTATGGATATATGAATTTGGTCACGACCATATTTGGGGCAGTCGGGACTGAATCGGAGCAGATATAATGAAGTTCGTTTTTTGACGAATTCTCAAAGGGGTTAGTACACGGGAATTTCTTGAAAATTCCCCGGGCAGATTTCTTTTGATATTTTCACATAAATGGGTCCCTATGGATATATGAATTTGGTCACGACCATATTTGGGGCAGTCGGGACTGAATCAGAGCAGATATAATGAAGTTCGATTTTTGACGAATTCTCAAAGGGGTTAGTACACGGGAATTTCATGAAAATTACACCCGGAGGTTCTTTTGATATTTTCACATAAATGG
The DNA here is from genome assembly GCF_001625215.2 of Daucus carota subsp. sativus. Classification (NCBI taxonomy): domain Eukaryota; kingdom Viridiplantae; phylum Streptophyta; class Magnoliopsida; order Apiales; family Apiaceae; genus Daucus; species Daucus carota. The sequence continues at coordinate 1,141,939 of NC_030386.2, read as the reverse complement.
GTCCCTATGGATATATGAATTTGGTCACGACCATATTTGGGGCAGTCGGGACTGAATCGAGCAGATATAATGAAGTTCGATTTTTTGACGAATTCTCAAAGGGGTAGTACACGGGAATTTCATGAAAATTTCACCGGGAAGTTTCTTTTGATATTTTCACATAAATGGGTCCCTATGGATATATGAATTTGGTCACGACCATATTTGGGGCAGTCGGACTGAATCGGAGCAGATATAATGAAGTTCGATTTTTGACGAATTCTCAAAGGGGTTAGTACACGGGAATTTCATGAAAATTACACCGGGAAGTTTCTTTTGATATTTTCACATAAATGGGTCCCTATGGATATATGAATTTGGTCACGACCATATTTGGGGCAGTCGGGACTGAATCGGAGCAGATATAATGAAGTTCTATTTTTTGACGAATTCTCAAAGGGGTTAGTACACGGGAATTTCATGAAATACACCGGGAAGTTTCTTTTGATATTTTCACATAAATGGGTCCCTATGGATATATGAATTTGGTCACGACCATATTTGGGGCAGTCGGGACTGAATCGGAGCAGATATAATGAAGTTCGATTTTTTGACGAATTCTCAAAGGGGTTAGTACACGGGAATTTCATGAAAATTACACCGGGAAGTTTCTTTTGATATTTTCACATAAATGGGTCCCTATGGATATATGAATTTGTCACGACCATATTTGGGGCAGTCGGGACTGAATCGGAGCAGATATAGAAGTTCGATTTTTTGACGAATTCTCAAAGGGGTTAGTACACGGGAATTTCATGAAAATTCACCCGGGAAGTTTCTTTTGATATTTTCACATAAATGGGTCCCTATGGATATATGAATTTGGTCACGACCATATTGGGGCAGTCGGGACTGAATCGTAGCAGATATAATGAAGTTCGAGTTTTTGACGAATTCTCAAAGGGGTTAGTACACGGGAATTTCATGAAAATACCCCGGGCAAGTTTCTTTTGATATTTTCACATAAATGGGTCCAATGGATATATGAATTTGGTCACGACCATATTTGGGGCATCGGGACTGAATCGGAGCAGATATAATGAAGTTCGATTTTTTGACGAATTCTCAAAGGGGTTAGTACACGGGAATTTCATGAAAATTACACCGGGAAGTTTCTTTGATATTTTCACATAAATGGGTCCCTATGGATATATGAATTTGGTCACGACCATATTTGGGGCAGTCGGGACTGAATCGGAGCAGATATAATGAAGTTCGATTTTTTGACGAATTCTCAAAGGGGTTTGTACACGGGAATTTCTTGAAAATATCCCCGGGCAGATTCTTTTGATATTTTCACATAAATGGGTCCCTATGGATATATGAATTTGGTCACGACCATATTTGGGGCAGTTGGGACTGAATCGGAGCAGATATAATGAAGTTCGATTTTTGACGAATTCTCAAAGGGGTTAGTACACGGGAATTTCATGAAAATTACACCGGGAGGTTTCTTTTGATATTTTCACATAAATGGGTCCCTATGGATATATGAATTTGGTCACGACCATATTTGAGGCAGTCGGGACTGAATCAGAGCAGATATAATGAAGTTCGATTTTTTAACGAATTCTCAAAGGGGGTTAGTACACGGGAATTTCATGAAAATTACACCGGGAAGTATCTTTTGATATTTTCACATAAATGGGTCCCTATGGATATATGAATTTGGTCACGACCATATTGGGGCAATCGGGACTGAATCGGAGCAGATATAATGAAGTTCGATTTTTTGACGAATTCTCAAAGGGGTTAGTACACGGGAATTTCATGAAAATTTCACCGGGAAGTTTCTTTTGATATTTTCACATAAATGGGTCCCTATAGATATATGAATTTGGTCACGACCATATTTGGGGCAGTCAGGACTGAATCGTAGCAGATATAATGAATTTCGAGTTTTTTAACGAATTCTCAAAGGGGTTAGTACACGGGAATTTCTTGAAAATATCCCCGGGCAGATTCTTTTGATATTTTCACATAAATGGGTTCCAATGGATATATGAATTTGGTCACGACCATATTTGAGGCAGTCGGGACTGAATCAGAGCAGATATAATGAAGTTCGATTTTTTGACGAATTCTCAAAGGGGTTAGTACACGGGAATTTCATGAAAATTACACCGGGAAGTTTCTTTTGATATTTTCACATAAATGGGTCCCTATGGATATATGAATTTGGTTCGACCATATTTGGGGCAGTCGGGACTGAATCGGAGCAGATATAATGAAGTTCTATTTTTTGACGAATTCTCAAAGGGGTTGTTAGTACACGGGAATTTCTTGAAAATATCCCCGGGAAGTTTCTTTTGATATTTTCACATAAATGGGTCCCTATGGATATATGAATTTGGTCACGACCATATTGGGGCAGTCGGGACTGAATCGGAGCAGATATAATGAAGTTCGATTTTTTGACGAATTCTCAAAGGGGTTAGTACACGGGAATTTCATGAAAATTACACCGGGAGGTTTCTTTTGATATTTTCACATAAATGGGTCCCTATGGATATATGAATTTGGTCACGACCATATTTGAGGCAGTCGGGACTGAATCAGAGCAGATATAATGAAGTTCGATTTTTTGACGAATTCTCAAAGGGGTTAGTACACGGGAATTTCATGAAAATTACACCGGGAAGTTTCTTTTGATATTTTCACATAAATGGGTCCCTATGGATATATGAATTTGGTCACGACCATATTTGGGGCAATCGGGACTGAATCGGAGCAGATATAATGAAGTTCGAGTTTTTGACGAATTCTCAAAGGGGTTAGTACACGGGAATTTCATGAAAATTTCACCGGGAAGTTTCTTTTGATATTTTCACATAAATGGGTCCCTATGGATATATGAATTTGGTCACGACCATATTTGGGGCAGTCGGGACTGAATCGTAGCTGATATAATGAATTTCGAGTTTTTAACGAATTCTCAAAGGGGTTAGTACACGGGAATTTCATTGAAAATATCCCCGGGCAAGATTCTTTTGATATTTTCACATAAATGGGTTCCAATGGATATATGAACTTGGTCATGACAATATTTGGGGCAGTCGGGACTAAATCGGAGCAGATATAATAAAGTTCGATTTTTTGACGAATTCTCAAAGGGGTTTAGTACACGGAAATTTCATGAAAATTTCACCGGGAAGTTTCTTTTGATATTTTCACATAAATGGGTCCCTACGGATATATAAATTTGGTCACGACCATATTTGGGGCAGTCGGGACTGAATCGGAGCAGATATAATGAAGTTCGATTTTTTGACGAATTCTCAAAGGGGTTAGTACACGGGAATTTCATGAAAATTCCCCGGGAAGTTTCTTTTGATATTTTCACATAAATGGGTCCCTATGGATATATGAATTTGGTCACGACCATATTTGGGGCAGTCGGGACTGAATCGGAGCAGATATAATGAAGTTCGATTTTTTGACGAATTCTCAAAGGGGTTAGTACACGGGAATTTCATGAAAATTACACCGGGAGTTTCTTTTGATATTTTCACATAAATGGGTCCCTATGGATATATGAATTTGGTCACGACCATATTTGGAGGCAGTCGGGACTGAATCGGAGCAGATATAATGAAGTTCGATTTTTTGACGAATTCTCAAAGGGGTTAGTACACGGGAATTTCATGAAAATTACACCGGGAAGTTTCTTTTGATATTTTCACATAAATGGGTCCCTATGGATATATGAATTTGGTCACGACCATATTTGGGGCAGTCGGGACTGAATCGGAGCAGATATAATGAAGTTCTATTTTTTGACGAATTCTCAAAGGGGTTAGTACACGGGAATTTCTTGAAAATATCCCCGGGAAGTTTCTTTTGATATTTTCACATAAATGGGTCCCTATGGATATATGAATTTGGTCACGACCATATTTGGGGCAGTCGGGACTGAATCGGAGCAGATATAATGAAGTTCGATTTTTTGACGAATTCTCAAAGGGGTTAGTACACGGGAATTTCATGAAAATTACACCGGGAGGTTTCTTTTGATATTTTCACATAAATGGGTCCCTATGGATATATGAATTTGGTCACGACCATATTTGAGGCAGTCGGGACTGAATCGGAGCAGATATAATGAAGTTCGATTTTTTGATGAATTCTCAAAGGGGTTAGTACACGGGAATTTCATGAAAATTACACCGGGAAGTTCTTTTGATATTTTCACATAAATGGGTCCCTATGGATATATGAATTTGGTCACGACCATATTTGGGGCAGTCGGGACTGAATCGGAGCAGATATAATGAAGTTCGATTTTTTGACGAATTCTCAAAGGGGTTAGTACACGGGAATTTCATGAAAATTCCACCGGGAAGTTTCGTTTGATATTTTCACATAAATGGGTCCCTATGGATATATGAATTTGGTCACGACCATATTTGGGGCAGTCGGGACTGAATCGGAGCAGATATAATGAAGTTCGAGTTTTTTGACGAATTCTCAAAGGGGTTAGTACACGGGAATTTCTTGAAAATATCCCCGGGCAGATTCTTTTGATATTTTCACATAAATGGGTTCCTATGGATATATGAATTTGGTCACGACCATATTTGAGGCAGTCGGGACTGAATCAGAGCAGATATAATGAAGTTCGATTTTTTGACGAATTCTCAAAGGGGTTAGTACACGGGAATTTCATGAAAATTACACCGGGAAGTTTCTTTTGATATTTTCACATAAATGGGTCCCTATGGATATATGAATTTGGTCACGACCATATTTGGGGCAGTCGGGACTGAATCGGAGCAGATATAATGAAGTTCGATTTTTTGACGAATTCTCAAAGGGGTTGTACACGGGAATTTCTGAAAATATCCCCGGGCAGATTCTTTTGATATTTTCACATAAATGGGTCCCTATGGATATATGAATTTGGTCACGACCATATTTGGGGCAGTCGGGACTGAATCGGAGCAGATATAATGAAGTTCGATTTTTTGACGAATTCTCAAAGGGGTTAGTACACGGGAATTTCATGAAAATTACACCGGGAGGTTTCTTTTGATATTTTCACATAAATGGGTCCCTATGGATATATGAATTTGGTCACGACCATATTTGAGGCAGTCGGGACTGAATCAGAGCAGATATAATGAAGTTCGATTTTTTGACGAATTCTCAAAGGGGTTAGTACACGGGAATTTCATGAAAATTACACCGGGAAGTTTCTTTTGATATTTTCACATAAATGGGTCCCTATGGATATATGAATTTGGTCACGACCATATTTGGGGCAGTCGGGACTGAATCGGAGCAGATATAATGAAGTTCGATTTTTTGACGAATTCTCAAAGGGGTTAGTACACGGGAATTTCATGAAAATTTCACCGGGAAGTTTCTTTTGATATTTTCACATAAATGGGTCCCTATGGATATATGAATTTGGTCACGACCATATTTGGGGCAGTCGGGACTGAATCGGAGCAGATATAATGAATTTCGAGTTTTTAACGAATTCTCAAAGGGGTTAGTACACGGGAATTTCTTGAAAATATCCCCGGGCAGATTTCTTTTGATATTTTCACATAAATGGGTTCCAATGGATATATGAATTTGGTCACGACCATATTTGGGCAGTCGGGACTGAATCAGAGCAGATATAATGAAGTTCGATTTTTTGACGAATTCTCAAAGGGGTTAGTACACGGGAATTTCATGAAAATTACACCGGGAAGTTTCTTTTGATATTTTCACATAAATGGGTCCCTATGGATATATGAATTTGGTCACGACCATATTTGGGGCAGTCGGGACTGAATCGGAGCAGATATAATGAAGTTCGATTTTTTGACGAATTCTCAAAGGGGTTAGTACACGGGAATTTCATGAAAATATCCCCGGGAGATTCTTTTGATATTTTCACATAAATGGGTCCCTATGGATATATGAATTTGGTCACGACCATATTTGGGGCAGTCGGGACTGAATCGGAGCAGATATAATGAAGTTCGATTTTTTGACGAATTCTCAAAGGGGTTAGTACACGGGAATTTCATGAAAATTACACCGGGAGGTTTCTTTTGATATTTTCACATAAATGGGTCCCTATGGATATATGAATTTGGTCACGACCATATTTGAGGCAGTCGGGACTGAATCGGAGCAGATATAATGAAGTTCGATTTTTTGACGAATTCTCAAAGGGGTTAGTACACGGGAATTTCATGAAAATTACACCGGGAAGTTTCTTTTGATATTTTCACATAAATGGGTCCCTATGGATATATGAATTTGGTCACGACCATATTTGGGGCAGTCGGGACTGAATCGGAGCAGATATAATGAAGTTCGATTTTTTGACGAATTCTCAAAGGGGTTAGTACACGGGAATTTCATGAAAATATCCCCGGGCAGATTCTTTTGATATTTTCACATAAATGGGTCCCTATGGATATATGAATTTGGTCACGACCATATTTGGGGCAGTCGGGACTGAATCGGAGCATATAATGAAGTTCGATTTTTTGACGAATTCTCAAAGGGGTTAGTACACGGGAATTTCATGAAAATTACACCGGGAGGTTTCTTTTGATATTTTCACATAAATGGGTCCCTATGGATATATGAATTTGGTCACGACCATATTTGGGGCAGTCGGGACTGAATCGGAGCAGATATAATGAAGTTCGATTTTTTACGAATTCTCAAAGGGGTTAGTACACGGGAATTTCATGAAAATTACACCGGGAAGTTTCTTTTGATATTTTCACATAAATGGGTCCCTATGGATATATGAATTTGGTCACGACCATATTTGGGGCAGTCGGGACTGAATCGGAGCAGATATAATGAAGTTCGATTTTTTGACGAATTCTCAAAGGGGTTAGTACACGGGAATTTCATGAAAATTTCACCGGGAAGTTTCTTTTGATATTTTCACATAAATGGGTCCCTATGGATATATGAATTTGGTCACGACCATATTTGGGGCAGTCGGGACTGAATCGGAGCAGATATAATGAAGTTCGATTTTTGACGAATTCTCAAAGGGGTTAGTACACGGGAATTTCTTGAAAATACACCGGGCAGATTCTTTTGATATTTTCACATAAATGGGTCCCTATGGATATATGAATTTGGTCACGACCATATTTGAGGCAGTCGGGACTGAATCGGAGCAGATATAATGAAGTTCGATTTTTTGACGAATTCTCAAAGGGGTTAGTACACGGGAATTTCATGAAAATTACACCCGGGAGTTTCTTTTGATATTTTCACATAAATGGGTCCCTATGGATATATGAATTTGGTCACGACCATATTTGGGGCAGTCGGGACTGAATCGGAGCAGATATAATGAAGTTCGATTTTTTGACGAATTCTCAAAGGGGTTAGTACACGGGAATTTCATGAAAATTTCACCGGGAAGTTTCTTTTGATATTTTCACATAAATGGGTCCCTATGGATATATGAATTTGGTCACGACCATATTTGGGGCAGTCGGGACTGAATCGGAGCAGATATAATGAAGTTCGATTTTTTGACGAATTCTCAAAGGGGTTAGTACACGGGAATTTCATGAAAATACACCGGGAAGTTTCTTTTGATATTTTCACATAAATGGGTCCCTATGGATATATGAATTTGGTCACGACCATATTTGGGGCAGTCGGGACTGAATCGGAGCAGATATAATGAAGTTCGATTTTTTGACGAATTCTCAAAGGGGTTAGTACACGGGAATTTCATGAAAATTACACCGGGAAGTTTCTTTTGATATTTTCACATAAATGGGTCCCTATGGATATATGAATTTGGTCACGACCATATTTGGGGCAGTCGGGACTGAATCGGAGCAGATATAATGAAGTTCGATTTTTTGACGAATTCTCAAAGGGGTTAGTACACGGGAATTTCATGAAAATTACACCGGGAAGTTTCTTTTGATATTTTCACATAAATGGGTCCCTATGGATATATGAATTTGGTCACGACCATATTTGGGGCAGTCGGGACTGAATCGGAGCAGATATAATGAAGTTCGATTTTTTGACGAATTCTCAAAGGGGTTAGTACACGGGAATTTCATGAAAATTTCACCGGGAAGTTTCTTTGATATTTTCACATAAATGGGTCCCTATGGATATATGAATTTGGTCACGACCATATTTGGGGCAGTCGGGACTGAATCGGAGCAGATATAATGAAGTTCGATTTTTTGACGAATTCTCAAAGGGGTTAGTACACGGGAATTTCTGAAAATATCCCCGGGAGATTTCTTTTGATATTTTCACATAAATGGGTCCCTATGGATATATGAATTTGGTCACGACCATATTTGGGCAGTCGGGACTGAATCGGAGCAGATATAATGAAGTTCGATTTTTTGACGAATTCTCAAAGGGGTTAGTACACGGGAATTTCATGAAAATTACACCGGGAAGTTTCTTTTGATATTTTCACATAAATGGGTCCCTATGGATATATGAATTTGGTCACGACCATATTTGGGGCAGTCGGGACTGAATCGGAGCAGATATAATGAAGTTCGATTTTTTGACGAATTCTCAAAGGGGTTAGTACACGGGAATTTCTTGAAAATATCCCGGGCAGATTCTTTTGATATTTTCACATAAATGGGTCCCTATGGATATATGAATTTGGTCACGACCATATTTGGGGCAGTCGGGACTGAATCGGAGCAGATATAATGAAGTTCGATTTTTTGACGAATTCTCAAAGGGGTTAGTACACGGGAATTTCATGAAAATTACACCGGGAAGTTTCTTTTGATATTTTCACATAAATGGGTCCCTATGGATATATGAATTTGGTCACGACCATATTTGGGGCAGTCGGGACTGAATCGGAGCAGATATAATGAAGTTCGATTTTTTGACGAATTCTCAAAGGGGTTAGTACACGGGAATTTCATGAAAATTACACCGGGAAGTTTCTTTTGATATTTTCACATAAATGGGTCCCTATGGATATATGAATTTGGTCACGACCATATTTGGGGCAGTCGGGACTGAATCGGAGCAGATATAATGAAGTTCGATTTTTTGACGAATTCTCAAAGGGGTTAGTACACGGGAATTTCATGAAAATTACACCGGGAAGTTTCTTTTGATATTTTCACATAAATGGGTCCCTATGGATATATGAATTTGGTCACGACCATATTTGGGGCAGTCGGGACTGAATCGGAGCAGATATAATGAAGTTCGATTTTTTGACGAATTCTCAAAGGGGTTAGTACACGGGAATTTCTTGAAAATATCCCCGGCAGATTCTTTTGATATTTTCACATAAATGGGTTCCTATGGATATATGAATTTGGTCACGACCATATTTGAGGCAGTCGGGACTGAATCAGAGCAGATATAATGAAGTTCGATTTTTTGACGAATTCTCAAAGGGGTTAGTACACGGGAATTTCATGAAAATTACACCGGGAAGTTCTTTTGATATTTTCACATAAATGGGTCCCTATGGATATATGAATTTGGTCACGACCATATTTGGGGCAGTCGGGACTGAATCGGAGCAGATATAATGAAGTTCGATTTTTTGACGAATTCTCAAAGGGGTTAGTACACGGGAATTTCATGAAAATACACCGGGAAGTTTCTTTTGATATTTTCACATAAATGGGTCCCTATGGATATATGAATTTGGTCACGACCATATTTGGGGCAGTCGGGACTGAATCGGAGCAGATATAATGAAGTTCGATTTTTTGACGAATTCTCAAAGGGGTTAGTACACGGGAATTTCATGAAAATTACACCGGGAAGTTTCTTTTGATATTTTCACATAAATGGGTCCCTATGGATATATGAATTTGGTCACGACCATATTTGGGGCAGTCGGGACTGAATCGGAGCAGATATAATGAAGTTCGATTTTTTGACGAATTCTCAAAGGGGTTAGTACACGGGAATTTCTTGAAAATATCCACCGGGCAGATTCTTTTGATATTTTCACATAAATGGGTCCCTATGGATATATGAATTTGGTCACGACCATATTTGGGGCAGTCGGGACTGAATCGGAGCAGATATAATGAAGTTCGATTTTTTGACGAATTCTCAAAGGGGTTAGTACACGGGAATTTCATGAAAATTACACCGGAAGTTTTCTTTTGATATTTTCACATAAATGGGTCCCTATGGATATATGAATTTGGTCACGACCATATTTGGGGCAGTCGGGACTGAATCGGAGCAGATATAATGAAGTTCGATTTTTTGACGAATTCTCAAAGGGGTTAGTACACGGGAATTTCATGAAAATATCCCCGGGCAGATTCTTTTGATATTTTCACATAAATGGGTCCCTATGGATATATGAATTTGGTCACGACCATATTTGGGGCAGTCGGGACTGAATCGGAGCAGATATAATGAAGTTCGATTTTTTGACGAATTCTCAAAGGGGTTAGTACACGGGAATTTCATGAAAATTACACCGGGAAGTTTCTTTTGATATTTTCACATAAATGGGTCCCTATGGATATATGAATTTGGTCACGACCATATTTGGGCAGTCGGGACTGAATCGGAGCAGATATAATGAAGTTCGATTTTTTGACGAATTCTCAAAGGGGTTAGTACACGGGAATTTCATGAAAATACACCGGGAGTTCTTTTGATATTTTCACATAAATGGGTCCCTATGGATATATGAATTTGGTCACGACCATATTTGGGGCAGTCGGGACTGAATCGGAGCAGATATAATGAAGTTCGATTTTTTGACGAATTCTCAAAGGGGTTACACACGGGAATTTCATGAAAATTACACCGGGAAGTTTCTTTTGATATTTTCACATAAATGGGTCCCTATAGATATATGAATTTGGTCACGACCATATTTGGGGCAGTCGGGACTGAATCGTAGCAGATATAATGAAGTTCGAGTTTTTGACGAATTCTCAAAGGGGTTAGTACACGGGAATTTCTGAAAATCCCCGGGCAGATTCTTTTGATATTTTCACATAAATGGGTTCCAATGGATATATGAATTTGGTCACGACCATATTTGAGGCAGTCGGGACTGAATCAGAGCAGATATAATGAAGTTCGAATTTTTGACGAATTCTCAAAGGGGTTAGTACACGGGAATTTCATGAAAATTACACCGGGAGGTTTCTTTTGATATTTTCACATAAATGGGTCCCTATGGATATATGAATTTGGTCACGACCATATTTGGGGCAGTCGGGACTGAATCGGAGCAGATATAATGAAGTTCGATTTTTTGACGAATTCTCAAAGGGGTTAGTACACGGGAATTTCATGAAAATTTCACCGGGAAGTTTCTTTTGATATTTTCACATAAATGGGTCCCTATGGATATATGAATTTGGTCACGACCATATTTGGGGCAGTCGGGACTGAATCGGAGCAGATATAATGAAGTTCGATTTTTTGACGAATTCTCAAAGGGGTTAGTACACGGGAATTTCATGAAAATTACACCGGGAAGTTTCTTTTGATATTTTCACATAAATGGGTCCCTATGGATATATGAATTTGGTCACGACCATATTTGGGGCAGTCGGGACTGAATCGGAGCAGATATAATGAAGTTCGATTTTTTGACGAATTCTCAAAGGGGTTAGTACACGGGAATTTCATTGAAAATATCCCCGGGCAGATTCTTTTGATATTTTCACATAAATGGGTTCCTATGGATATATGAATTTGGTCACGACCATATTTGGGGCAGTCGGGACTGAATCGGAGCAGATATAATGAAGTTCGATTTTTTGACGAATTCTCAAAGGGGTTAGTACACGGGAATTTCATGAAAATTACACCGGGAAGTTTCTTTTGATATTTTCACATAAATGGGTCCCTATGGATATATGAATTTGGTCACGACCATATTTGGGGCTGTCGGGATTGAATCGTAGCTGGTATAATGAAGTTCGATTTTTTGATGAATTCTCAAAGGGGGTTAAGTACACGGGAATTTCATGAAATTACACCGGGAAGTTTCTTTTGATATTTTCACATAAATGGGTCCCTATGGATATATGAATTTGGTCACGACCATATTTGGGGCAGTCGGGACTGAATCGGAGCCGATATAATGAAGTTCGATTTTTTGACGAATTCTCAAAGGGGTTAGTACACGGGAATTTCATGAAAATTACACCGGGAAGTTTCTTTTGATATTTTCACATAAATGGGTCCCTATGGATATATGAATTTGGTCACGACCATATTTGGGGCAGTCGGGACTGAATCGGAGCAGATATAATGAAGTTCGAGTTTTTAACGAATTCTCAAAGGGGTTAGTACACGGGAATTTCTTGAAAATATCCCCGGGCAGATTCTTTTGATATTTTCACATAAATGGGTCCCTATGGATATATGAATTTGGTCACGACCATATTTGGGGCAGTCGGGACTGAATCGGAGCAGATATAATGAAGTTCTATTTTTTGACGAATTCGCAAAGGGGGTTAGTACACGGGAATTTCATGAAAATTACACCCGGGAAGTTTCTTTTGATATTTTCACATAAATGGGTCCCTATGGATATATGAATTTGGTCACGACCATATTTGGGGCAGTCGGGACTGAATCGGAGCAGATATAATGAAGTTCGATTTTTTGACGAATTCTCAAAGGGGTTAGTACACGGGAATTTCATGAAAATATCCCCGGGAAGATTCTTTTGATATTTTCACATAAATGGGTCCCTATGGATATATGAATTTGGTCACGACCATATTTGGGGCAGTCGGGACTGAATCGGAGCAGATATAATGAAGTTCGATTTTTTGACGAATTCTCAAAGGGGTTAGTACACGGGAATTTCATGAAAATTACACCGGGAAGTTTCTTTTGATATTTTCACATAAATGGGTCCCTATGGATATATGAATTTGGTCACGACCATATTTGGGCAGTCGGGACTGAATCGGAGCAGATATAATGAAGTTCGATTTTTTGACGAATTCTCAAAGGGGTTAGTACACGGGAATTTCATGAAAATTACACCGGAAGTTTCTTTTGATATTTTCACATAAATGGGTCCCTATGGATATATGAATTTGGTCACGACCATATTTGGGGCAGTCGGGACTGAATCGGAGCAGATATAATGAAGTTCGAGTTTTTGACGAATTCTCAAAGGGGTTAGTACACGGGAATTTCATGAAAATTTCACCGGGAAGTTTCTTTTGATATTTTCACATAAATGGGTCCCTATGGATATATGAATTTGGTCACGACCATATTTGGGGCAGTCGGGACTGAATCGGAGCAGATATAATGAAGTTCGATTTTTTGACGAATTCTCAAAGGGGTTAGTACACGGGAATTTTTGAAAATATCCCCGGGCAGATTCTTTTGATATTTTCACATAAATGGGTTCCTATGGATATATGAATTTGGTCACGACCATATTTGGGGCAGTCGGGACTGAATCGAGCAGATATAATGAAGTTCGATTTTTTGACGAATTCTCAAAGGGGTTAGTACACGGGAATTTTTGAAAATATCCCCGGGAAGTTTCTTTTGATATTTTCACATAAATGGGTCCCTATGGATATATGAATTTGGTCACGACCATATTTGGGGCAGTCGGGACTGAATCGGAGCAGATATAATGAAGTTCGATTTTTGACGAATTCTCAAAGGGGTTGTACACGGGAATTTCATGAAAATTACACCGGGAAGTTTCTTTTGATATTTTCACATAAATGGGTCCCTATGGATATATGAATTTGGTCACGACCATATTTGGGGCAGTCGGGACTGAATCGGAGCAGATATAATGAAGTTCGATTTTTTGACGAATTCTCAAAGGGGTTAGTACACGGGAATTTCATGAAAATTATCACCCGGGAAGTTTCTTTTGATATTTTCACATAAATGGGTCCCTATGGATATATGAATTTGGTCACGACCATATTTGGGGCAGTCGGGACTGAATCGGAGCAGATATAATGAAGTTCGATTTTTTGACGAATTCTCAAAGGGGTTAGTACACGGGAATTTCATGAAAATTACACCGGGAAGTTTCTTTTGATATTTTCACATAAATGGGTCCCTATGGATATATGAATTTGGTCACGACCATATTTGGGGCAGTCGGGACTGAATCGGAGCAGATATAATGAAGTTCGATTTTTTGACGAATTCTCAAAGGGGTTAGTACACGGGAATTTCTTGAAAATATCCCCGGGCAGATTCTTTTGATATTTTCACATAAATGGGTTCCATGGATATATGAATTTGGTCACGACCATATTTGGGCAGTCGGGACTGAATCGAGCAGATATAATGAAGTTCGATTTTTTGACGAATTCTCAAAGGGGTTAGTACACGGGAATTTCATGAAAATTACACCGGGAAGTTTCTTTTGATATTTTCACATAAATGGGTCCCTATGGATATATGAATTTGGTCACGACCATATTTGGGGCAGTCGGGACTGAATCGGAGCAGATATAATGAAGTTCGATTTTTTGACGAATTCTCAAAGGGGTTAGTACACGGGAATTTCATGAAAATATCCCCGGGCAGATTCTTTTGATATTTTCACATAAATGGGTCCCTATGGATATATGAATTTGGTCACGACCATATTTGGGGCAGTCGGGACTGAATCGGAGCAGATATAATGAAGTTCGATTTTTTGACGAATTCTCAAAGGGGTTAGTACACGGGAATTTCATGAAAATTACACCGGGAGGTTTCTTTTGATATTTTCACATAAATGGGTCCCTATGGATATATGAATTTGGTCACGACCATATTTGGGCAGTCGGGACTGAATCGGAGCAGATATAATGAAGTTCGATTTTTTGACGAATTCTCAAAGGGGTTAGTACACGGGAATTTCATGAAAATTACACCGGGAAGTTTCTTTTGATATTTTCACATAAATGGGTCCCTATGGATATATGAATTTGGTCACGACCATATTTGGGGCAGTCGGGACTGAATCGGAGCAGATATAATGAAGTTCGAGTTTTTTGACGAATTCTCAAAGGGGTTAGTACACGGGAATTTCATGAAAATTCACCGGGAAGTTTCTTTTGATATTTTCACATAAATGGGTCCCTATGGATATATGAATTTGGTCACGACCATATTTGGGGCAGTCGGGACTGAATCGGAGCAGATATAATGAAGTTCGATTTTTTGACGAATTCTCAAAGGGGTTAGTACACGGGAATTTCTGAAAATATCCCCGGGCAGTTCTTTTGATATTTTCACATAAATGGGTCCCTATGGATATATGAATTTGGTCACGACCATATTTGAGGCAGTCGGGACTGAATCGGAGCAGATATAATGAAGTTCGATTTTTTGACGAATTCTCAAAGGGGTTAGTACACGGGAATTTCATGAAAATTACACCGGGAAGTTTCTTTTGATATTTTCACATAAATGGGTCCCTATGGATATATGAATTTGGTCACGACCATATTTGGGGCAGTCGGGACTGAATCGGAGCAGATATAATGAAGTTCGATTTTTTGACGAATTCTCAAAGGGGTTAGTACACGGGAATTTCATGAAAATTCCCCGGGAATTCTTTTGATATTTTCACATAAATGGGTCCCTATGGATATATGAATTTGGTCACGACCATATTTGGGGCAGTCGGGACTGAATCGGAGCAGATATAATGAAGTTCGATTTTTTGACGAATTCTCAAAGGGGTTAGTACACGGGAATTTCATGAAAATTACACCGGGAAGTTTCTTTTGATATTTTCACATAAATGGGTCCCTATGGATATATGAATTTGGTCACGACCATATTTGGGGCAGTCGGGACTGAATCGGAGCAGATATAATGAAGTTCGATTTTTTGACGAATTCTCAAAGGGGTTAGTACACGGGAATTTCTTGAAATATCCCCGGGCAGATTCTTTTGATATTTTCACATAAATGGGTCCCTATGGATATATGAATTTGGTCACGACCATATTTGGGGCAGTCGGGACTGAATCGGAGCAGATATAATGAAGTTCGATTTTTTGACGAATTCTCAAAGGGGTTAGTACACGGGAATTTCATGAAAATTACACCGGGAAGTTTCTTTTGATATTTTCACATAAATGGGTCCCTATGGATATATGAATTTGGTCACGACCATATTTGGGGCAGTCGGGACTGAATCGGAGCAGATATAATGAAGTTCGATTTTTTGACGAATTCTCAAAGGGGTTAGTACACGGGAATTTCATGAAAATTACACCGGGAAGTTTCTTTTGATATTTTCACATAAATGGGTCCCTATGGATATATGAATTTGGTCACGACCATATTGGGGCAGTCGGGACTGAATCGGAGCAGATATAATGAAGTTCGATTTTTTGACGAATTCTCAAAGGGGTTAGTACACGGGAATTTCATGAAAATTACACCGGGAAGTTTCTTTTGATATTTTCACATAAATGGGTCCCTATGGATATATGAATTTGGTCACGACCATATTTGGGGCAGTCGGGACTGAATCGGAGCAGATATAATGAAGTTCGAGTTTTTGACGAATTCTCAAAGGGGTTAGTACACGGGAATTTCTGAAAATATCCCCGGGCAGATTCTTTTGATATTTTCACATAAATGGGTTCCTATGGATATATGAATTTGGTCACGACCATATTTGAGGCAGTCGGGACTGAATCGGAGCAGATATAATGAAGTTCGATTTTTTGACGAATTCTCAAAGGGTTAGTACACGGGAATTTCATGAAAATTACACCGGGAAGTTTCTTTTGATATTTTCACATAAATGGGTCCCTATGGATATATGAATTTGGTCACGACCATATTTGGGGCAGTCGGGACTGAATCGGAGCAGATATAATGAAGTTCGATTTTTGACGAATTCTCAAAGGGGTTTGTACACGGGAATTTCTTGAAAATATCCCCGGGCAGATTCTTTTGATATTTTCACATAAATGGGTCCCTATGGATATATGAATTTGGTCACGACCATATTTGGGGCAGTCGGGACTGAATCGGAGCAGATATAATGAAGTTCGATTTTTTGACGAATTCTCAAAGGGGTTAGTACACGGGAATTTCTTGAAAATATCCCCGGGCAGATTTCTTTTGATATTTTCACATAAATGGGTCCCTATGGATATATGAATTTGGTCACGACCATATTTGGGGCAGTCGGGACTGAATCGGAGCAGATATAATGAAGTTCGATTTTTTGACGAATTCTCAAAGGGGTTAGTACACGGGAATTTCATGAAAATTACACCGGGAAGTTCTTTTGATATTTTCACATAAATGGGTCCCTATGGATATATGAATTTGGTCACGACCATATTTGGGGCAGTCGGGACTGAATCGGAGCAGATATAATGAAGTTCGATTTTTTGACGAATTCTCAAAGGGGTTAGTACACGGGAATTTCATGAAAATTACACCCGGGAAGTTCTTTTGATATTTTCACATAAATGGGACCCTATGGATATATGAATTTGGTCATGACCATATTTGGGGCAGTCGGGACTGAATCGTAGCAGATATAATGAAGTTCGATTTTTTGACGAATTCTCAAAGGGGTTAGTACACGGGAATTTCATGAAAATTACACCGGGAAGTTTCTTTTGATATTTTCACATAAATGGGTCCCTATGGATATATGAATTTGGTCACGACCATATTTGGGGCAGTCGGGACTGAATCGGAGCAGATATAATGAAGTTCGATTTTTTGACGAATTCTCAAAGGGGTTAGTACACGGGAATTTCTTGAAAATATCCCCGGGCAGATTCTTTTGATATTTTCACATAAATGGGTTCCTATGGATATATGAATTTGGTCACGACCATATTTGAGGCAGTCGGGACTGAATCGGAGCAGATATAATGAAGTTCGATTTTTTGACGAATTCTCAAAGGGGTTAGTACACGGGAATTTCATGAAAATTACACCGGGAAGTTTCTTTTGATATTTTCACATAAATGGGTCCCTATGGATATATGAATTTGGTCACGACCATATTTGGGGCAGTCGGGACTGAATCGGAGCAGATATAATGAAGTTCTATTTTTTGACGAATTCTCAAAGGGGTTAGTACACGGGAATTTCATGAAAATTACCGGGAAGGTTTCTTTTGATATTTTCACATAAATGGGTCCCTATGGATATATGAATTTGGTCACGACCATATTTGGGGCAGTCGGGACTGAATCGGAGCAGATATAATGAAGTTCGATTTTTTGACGAATTCTCAAAGGGGTTAGTACACGGGAATTTCATGAAAATACACCGGGAAGTTTCTTTTGATATTTTCACATAAATGGGTCCCTATGGATATATGAATTTGGTCACGACCATATTTGGGGCAGTCGGGACTGAATCGGAGCAGATATAATGAAGTTCGATTTTTGACGAATTCTCAAAGGGGTTAGTACACGGGAATTTCATGAAAATTCACCGGGAAGTTTCTTTTGATATTTTCACATAAATGGGTCCCTATGGATATATGAATTTGGTCACGACCATATTTGGGGCAGTCGGACTGAATCGAGCAGATATAATGAAGTTCGATTTTTGACGAATTCTCAAAGGGGTTAGTACACGGGAATTTCATGAAAATATCCCCGGGCAGTTTCTTTTGATATTTTCACATAAATGGGTTCCTATGGATATATGAATTTGGTCACGACCATATTTGAGGCAGTCGGGACTGAATCGGAGCAGATATAATGAAGTTCGATTTTTTGACGAATTCTCAAAGGGGTTAGTACACGGGAATTCATGAAAATTACACCGGGAAGTTTCTTTTGATATTTTCACATAAATGGGTCCCTATGGATATATGAATTTGTCACGACCATATTTGGGGCAGTCGGGACTGAATCGGAGCAGATATAATGAAGTTCGATTTTTTGACGAATTCTCAAAGGGGTTAGTACACGGGAATTTCATGAAAATACCCCGGGAAGTTTCTTTTGATATTTTCACATAAATGGGTCCCTATGGATATATGAATTTGGTCACGACCATATTTGGGGCAGTCGGGACTGAATCAGAGCAGATATAATGAAGTTCGATTTTTTGACGAATTCTCAAAGGGGTTAGTACACGGGAATTTCATGAAAATTACCCCGGGAAGTTTCTTTTGATATTTTCACATAAATGGGTCCCTATGGATATATGAATTTGGTCACGACCATATTTGGGGCAGTCGGGACTGAATCGGAGCAGATATAATGAAGTTCGATTTTTTGACGAATTCTCAAAGGGGTTAGTACACGGGAATTTCATGAAAATTACACCGGGAAGTTTCTTTTGATATTTTCACATAAATGGGTCCCTATGGATATATGAATTTGGTCACGACCATATTTGGGGCAGTCGGGACTGAATCAGAGCAGATATAATGAAGTTCGATTTTTTGACGAATTCTCAAAGGGGTTAGTACACGGGAATTTCATGAAAATTACACCGGGAAGTTTCTTTTGATATTTTCACATAAATGGGTCCCTATGGATATATGAATTTGGTCACGACCATATTTGGGGCAGTCGGGACTGAATCGGAGCAGATATAATGAAGTTCGATTTTTTGACGAATTCTCAAAGGGGTTAGTACACGGGAATTTCATGAAAATTCACCGGGAAGTTTCTTTTGATATTTTCACATAAATGGGTCCTATGGATATATGAATTTGGTCACGACCATATTTGGGCAGTCGGGACTGAATCGGAGCAGATATAATGAAGTTCGATTTTTGACGAATTCTCAAAGGGGTTAGTACACGGGAATTTCTTGAAAATACCCCGGGCAGATTCTTTTGATATTTTCACATAAATGGGTTCCCTATGGATATATGAATTTGGTCACGACCATATTTGAGGCAGTCGGGACTGAATCGGAGCAGATATAATGAAGTTCGATTTTTGACGAATTCTCAAAGGGGTTAGTACACGGGATTTCATGAAAATTACACCGGAAGTTTCTTTTGATATTTTCACATAAATGGGTCCCTATGGATATATGAATTTGGTCACGACCATATTTGGGGCAGTCGGGACTGAATCGGAGCAGATATAATGAAGTTCGATTTTTTGACGAATTCTCAAAGGGGTTAGTACACGGGAATTTCTGAAAATCCCCGGGAGTTTCTTTTGATATTTTCACATAAATGGGTCCCTATGGATATATGAATTTGGTCACGACCATATTTGAGGCAGTCGGGACTGAATCGAGCAGATATAATGAAGTTCGATTTTTTGACGAATTCTCAAAGGGGTTAGTACACGGGAATTTCATGAAAATTACACCGGGAAGTTTCTTTTGATATTTTCACATAAATGGGTCCCTATGGATATATGAATTTGGTCACGACCATATTTGGGGCAGTCGGGACTGAATCGGAGCAGATATAATGAAGTTCGATTTTTTGACGAATTCTCAAAGGGGTTAGTACACGGGAATTTCATGAAAATATCACCGGGAGATTTCTTTTGATATTTTCACATAAATGGGTCCCTATGGATATATGAATTTGGTCACGACCATATTTGGGGCAGTCGGGACTGAATCGAGCAGATATAATGAAGTTCGATTTTTTGACGAATTCTCAAAGGGGTTAGTACACGGGAATTTCTTGAAAATATCCCCGGGCAGATTCTTTTGATATTTTCACATAAATGGGTCCCTATGGATATATGAATTTGGTCACGACCATATTTGAGGCAGTCGGGACTGAATCAGAGCAGATATAATGAAGTTCGATTTTTTGACGAATTCTCAAAGGGGTTAGTACACGGGAATTTCATGAAAATTACACCGGGAAGTTTCTTTTGATATTTTCACATAAATCGGTCCCTATGGATATATGAATTTGGTCACGACCATATGGGGCAGTCGGGACTGAATCGGAGCAGATATAATGAAGTTCGATTTTTTGACTGAATCGGAGCAGATATAATGAAGTTCTTTTTTGACGAATTCTCAAAGGGGTTAGTACACGGGAATTTCATGAAATTACACCGGGAAGTTTCTTTTGATATTTTCAAATAAATGGGTCCCTATGGATATATGAATTTGTCACGACCATATTTGGGGCAGTCGGGACTGAATCGTAGCAGATATAATGAAGTTCGATTTTTTGACGAATTCTCAAAGGGGTTAGTACACGGGAATTTCATGAAAATTACACCGGGAAGTTTCTTTTGATATTTTCACATAAATGGGTCCCTATGGATATATGAATTTGGTCACGACCATATTTGGGGCAGTCGGGACTGAATCGTAGCGATATAATGAATTTCTATTTTTGACGAATTCTCAAGGGGTTAGTACACGGGAATTTCATGAAAATTCACCGGGAAGGTTCTTTGATATTTCACATAAATGGGTCCCTAGGATATATGAATTTGGTCAGACCATATTTGAGGCAGTCGGGACTGAATCAGAGCAGAGATAATGAAGTTCGATTTTTTGACGATTCTCAAAGGGGGGTTAGTACACGGGAATTTCATGAAAATTACACCGGGAAGTATCTTTTGATATTTTCACATAATGGGTCCCTATGGATATATGAATTTGGTCACGACCATATTTGGGGCAATCGGGACTGAATCGGAGCAGATATAATGAAGTTCTAGTTTTGACGAATTCTCAAAGGGGTTAGTACACTGGAATTTCATGAAAATTTCACTGGGAAGTTTCGTTTGATATTTTCACATAAATGGGTCCCTATGGATATATGAATTTGTCAGGACCATATTTGGGGCAGTCGGGACTGAATCGGAGCTAGATATAATGAAGTTCGAGTTTTTAACGAATTCTCAAAGGGGTTAGTACACGGGAATTTCTCGAAAATATCCCGGCAGATATCTTTTGATATTTTCACATAAATGGGTCCTATGGATATATGAATTTGGTCACGACCATATTTGAGGCATCGGGACTGAATCGGAGCAGATATAATGAAGTTCGATTTTTGATGAATTCTCAAAGGGGTTAGTACACGGGAATTTCATGAAAATTACACCGGAAAGTTTCTTTGATATTTTCACATAAATGGGTCCTATGGATATATGAATTTGGTCACGACCATATTTGGGGCAGTCAGGACTGAATCGGAGCAGATATAATGAAGTTCGAGTTTTTTACGAATTCTCAAAGGGGTTAGTACACGGGAATTTCTCGAAAATATCCCCGGGCAGATTCTTTGATATTTTCACATAAATGGGTTCCAATGGATATATGAATTTGTCACGACCATATTTGAGGCAGCCGAGACTGAATCGGAGCAGATATAATGAAGTTCGATTTTTGATGAATTCTCAAAGGGGTTAGTACACGGGAATTCATGAAAATTACACCGGAAGTTTCTTTTGATATTTTCACATAAATGGATCCCTATGGATATATGAATTTGTTCACGACCATATTTGGGGCAGTCGGGACTGAATCGGAGCAGATATAATGAAGTTCTATTTTTTGACGAATTCTCAAAGGGGTTAGTACACGGGAATTTTTTGAAAATATCCCCGGGCAGATTCTTTTGATATTTTCACATAAATGGGTTCCAATGGATATATGAATTTGGTCACGACCATATTTTGAGGCAGCCGGAGACTGAATCGGAGCTAGATATAATGAAGTTCGATTTTTTGATGAATTCTCAAAGGGGTTAGTACACGGGAATTTAATGAAAATTACACCGGAAAGTTCTTTTGATATTTTCACATAAAGGGATTCCCTAGGATATATGAATTTGTTCACGACCATATTTGGGGCAGTCGGGACTGAATCGGAGCAGATATAATAAGTTCTATTTTTGACGAATTCTCAAAGGGGTAGTACAACGGGAATTTATTGAAATATCCCCGGGCAGATTCTTTTGATATTTCACATAAATGGGTCCTAGGATATATGAATTTGTTCACGACCATATTTGGGCAGTCGGACTGAATCGGAGCTGATATAATGAAGTTCGAGTTTTTGACGAATTCTCAAAGGGGTTAGTACACGGGAATTTCATGAAAATTACAACCGGGCAGATTTCTTTTGATATTTTCACATAAATGGTTCCCTATGGATATATGAATTTGGTCACGACCATATTTGGGCAGTCGGGACTGAATCGGAGCAGATATAATGAAGTTCGATTTTTTGACGAATTCTCAAAGGGGTTAGTACACGGGAATTTCATGAAAATATCACCGGGAAGTTCTTTTGATATTTTCACATAAATGGGTCCTATGGATATATGAATTTGGTCACGACCATATTTGAGGCAGTCGGGACTGAATCGGAGCTAGATATAATGAAGTTCGATTTTTTGACGAATTCTCAAAGGGGTTAGTACACGGGAATTTTCATGAAAATATACCCGGGAAGATTTCTTTTGATATTTTCACATAAATGGGTCCTATGGATATATGAATTTGGTCACGACCATATTTGGGCAGTCGGGACTGAATAGAGCAGATATAATGAAGTTCGATTTTTTGACGAATTCTCAAAGGGGTAGTACACGGGAATTCATGAAAATTACACCGGGAAGTTTCTTTGATATTTCACATAAATGGGTCCCTATGGATATATGAATTTTGTCTACGACCATATTGAGGCAGTCGGGACTGAATCGAGCAGATATAATGAAGTTCGATTTTTTAACGAATTCTAAAGGGGTTAGTACACGGGAATTTCATGAAAATTACACCGGGAAGTATCTTTTGATATTTTCACATAAATGGTCCCTATGGATATATGAATTTGGTCACGACCATATTTGGGGCAGTCGGGACTGATCGGAGCAGATGTAACTGAAGTTCGAGTTTTGACGAATTCTCAAAGGGGTTAGTAACGGGAATTTCATGAAAATTTACACCGGGAAGTTTCTTTTGATATTTTCACATAAATGGGTCCCTATAGATATATGAATTTGGTCATGACCATATTTGGGGCAGTAGGACTGAATCGTAGCAGATATAATGAAGTTCTATTTTTTGACGAATTCTCAAAGGGGTTAGTACACGGGAATTTCTTGAAAATATCCCCGGGCAGGATTCTTTTGATATTTTCACATAAAGGGTCCAATGGATATATGAATTTGGTCACGACCATATTTGAGGCAGTCGGGACTGAATCAGAGCAGATATAATGAAGTTCGATTTTTTGACGAATTCTCAAAGGGGTGTTAGTACACGGGAATTTCAATGAAAATTACACCGGGAGTTTCTTTTGATATTTTCACATAAATGGGTCCCTATGGATATATGAATTTGTCACGACCATATTTGGGGCAGTCGGGACTGAATCGGAGCAGATATAATGAAGTTCGATTTTTTGACGAATTCTCAAAGGGGTTAGTACACGGGAATTTCATGAAAATTACACCGGGAAGTTTCTTTGATATTTCACATAAATGGGTCCCTATGGATATATGAATTTGGTCACGACCATATTTGGGGCAGTCGGGACTGAATCAGGCAGATATAATGAAGTTCGATTTTTTGACGAATTCTCAAAGGGGGTAGTACACGGGAATTTCATGAAAATTACACCGGGAAGTTTCTTTTGATATTTTCACATAAATGGGTCCCTATGGATATATGAATTTGGTCACGACCATATTTGGGGCAGTCGGGACTGAATCGGAGCAGATATAATGAAGTTCGAGTTTTTGACGAATTCTCAAAGGGGTTAGTACACGGGAATTTCATGAAAATTTCACCGGGAAGTTTCTTTTGATATTTTCACATAAATGGGTCCCTATGGATATATGAATTTGGTCACGACCATATTTGGGCAGTCGGGACTGAATCGTAGCAGATATAATGAAGTTCGATTTTTTGACGAATTCTCAAAGGGGTTAGTACACGGGAATTTCTGAAAATATCCCGGGCAGATTCTTTTGATATTTTCACATAAATGGGTTCCAATGGATATATGAATTTGGTCACGACCATATTTGACGGCAGTCCGAGACTGAATCGGAGCAGATATAATGAAGTTCGATTTTTTGAATGAATTCTCAAAGAGGGTTAGTACACGGGAATTTCATGAAAATTTACACCGGGAAGTTTCTTTTGATATTTTCACATAAATGGATCCCTATGGATATATGAATTTGTTCACTGACCATATTTGGGGCAGTCGGGACTGAATCGGAGCAGATATAATGAAGTTCTAGTTTTTGACGAATTCTCAAAGGGGTTAGTACACGGGAATTTCTTTGAAAATATCCCCGGCAGATTCTTTTGATATTTTCACATAAATGGGTTCCTAGGATATATGAATTTGGTCACGACCATATTTGAGGCAGTCGGACTGAATCAGAGCAGATATAATAAAGTTCGATTTTTTGACGAATTCTCAAAGAGGGTGAGTACACGGGAATTTCATGAAAATACACCGGGAAGTTTCTTTTGATATTTTCACATAAATGGGTCCCTATAGATATATGAATTTGGTCACTGACCATATTTGGGGCAGTCGGGACTGAATCGGAGCAGATATAATGAAGTTCTATTTTTTGACGGAATTCTCAAAGGGTTAGTACACGGGAATTTCTTGAAAATATCCCGGAAGATTCTTTTGATATTTTCACATAAATGGGTTCCTATGGATATATGAATTTGTTCACGACCATATTTGGGCAGTCGGGACTGAATCGTAGCATGATATAATGAAGTTCGATTTTTTGACGAATTCTCAAAGGGGTTAGTACACGGGAATTTCATGAAAATTACACCGGGAAGTTTCTTTTGATATTTTCACATAAATGGGTCCCTATGGATATATGAATTTGGTCACGACCATATTTGAGGCAGTCGGACTGAATCGGAGCAAGATATAATGAATTTCGAGTTTTTAACGAATTCTCAAAGGGGTTAGTACACGGAATTTCATGAAAATTACACCGGGCAGGTTTCTTTTGATATTTTCACATAAATGGGTTCCCTATGGATATATGAATTTGGTCACGACCATATTTGAGGCAGTCGGGACTGAATCAGAGTAGATATAATGAAGTTCGATTTTTTGACGAATTCTCAAAGGGGGTTAGTACACGGGAATTTCATGAAAATTACACCGGGAAGTTTCTTTTGATATTTTCACATAAATGGGTCCCTATGGATATATGAATTTGGTCACGACCATATTTGGGGCAGTCGGGACTGAATCGGAGCAGATATAATGAAGTTCGAGTTTTTGACGAATTCTCAAAGGGGTTAGTACACGGGAATTTCATGAAAATTACACCGGGAAGGTTTCTTTGATATTTTCACATAAATGGGTCCCTATGGATATATGAATTTGGTCACGACCATATTTGAGGCAGTCGGGACTGAATCAGAGCAGATATAATGAAGTTCGATTTTTGACGAATTCTCAAAGGGGGTTAGTACACGGGAATTTCATGAAAATTACACCGGGAAGTATCTTTTGATATTTTCACATAAATGGGTCCCTATGGATATATGAATTTGGTCACGACCATATTTGGGGCAATCGGGACTGAATCGGAGCAGAGTAACGAATTCGAGTTTTTGACGAATTCTCAAAGGGGTTAGTACACTGGAATTTCATGAAAATTTCACCTGGGAAGTTTCGTTTGATATTTTCACATAAATGGGTCCCTATAGATATATGAATTTGGTCATGACCATATTTGGGGCAGTCAGGACTGAATCGTAGCTGATATAATGAATTTCGAGTTTTTAACGAATTCTCAAAGGGGTTAGTACACGGGAATTTCTCGAAAATATCCCCGGGCAGATTCTTTTGATATTTTCACATAAATGGGTTCCAATGGATATATGAATTTGGTCACGACCATATTTGAGGCAGCCGAGACTGAATCAGAGCAGATATAATGAAGTTCGATTTTTTGATGAATTCTCAAAGGGGTTAGTACACGGGAATTTCATGAAAATTACACCGGTAAGTTTCTTTTGATATTTTCACATAATGGATCCCTATGGATATATGAATTTGTTCACGACCATATTGGGGCAGTCGGGACTGAATCGGAGCAGATATAATGAAGTTCTATTTTTTGACGAATTCTCAAAGGGGTTAGTACACGGAATTTTTTGAAAATATCCCCGGGCAGATTCTTTTGATATTTTCACATAAATGGGTTCCTATGTATATATGAATTTGTCACGACCATATTTGAGGCAGTCGGGACTGAATCAGAGCAGATATAATAAAGTTCGATTTTTTGACGAATTCTCAAAGAGGGTTGGTACACGGGAATTTCATGAAAATTACACCGGGAAGTTTCTTTTGATATTTTCACATAAATGGGTCCCTATGGATATATGAATTTGTTCACGACCATATTTGGGGCAGTCGGGACTGAATCGGAGCAGATATAATGAAGTTCTATTTTTTGACGAATTCTGAAAGGGGTTAGTACACGGGAATTTCATGAAAATTACACCGCGAAGTTTCTTTTGATATTTTCAAATAAATGGGTCCCTATGGATATATGAATTTGGTCACGACCATATTTGGGGTAGTCGGGACTGAATCGTAGCTGATATAATGAAGTTCGATTTTTTGACGAATTCTCAAAGGGGGTTAGTACACGGGAATTTCATGAAAATTACACCGGGAAGTTTCTTTTGATATTTTCACATAAATGGGTCCCTATAGATATATGAATTTGGTCATGACCATATTTGGGGCAGTCAGGACTGAATCGTAGCTGATATAATGAATTTCGAGTTTTTAACGAATTCTCAAAGGGGTTAGTACACGGGAATTTCTTGAAAATATCCCCGGGCAGATTCTTTTGATATTTTCACATAAATGGGTTCCAATGGATATATGAATTTGGTCACGACCATATTTGAGGCAGTCGGGACTGAATCAGAGCAGATATAATGAAGTTCGATTTTTTGACGAATTCTCAAAGGGGTTGTTAGTACACGGGAATTTCAAGAAAATTACACCGGGAAGTTTCTTTTGATATTTTCACATAAATGGGTCCCTATGGATATATGAATTTGGTCACGACCATATTTGGGGCAGTCGGGACTGAATCGGAGCAGATATAATGAAGTTCTATTTTTTGACGAATTCTCAAAGGGGTTAGTACACGGGAATTTCATGAAAATTACACCGGGAGGTTTCTTTTGATAATTTCACATAAATGGGTCCTATGGATATATGAATTTGGTCACGACCATATTTGAGGCAGTCGGGACTGAATCAGAGCAGATATAATGAAGTTCGATTTTTTAACGAATTCTCAAAGGGGGTTAGTACACGGGAATTTCATGAAAATTACACCGGGAAGTATCTTTTGATATTTTCACATAAATGGGTCCCTATGGATATATGAATTTGGTCACGACCATATTTGGGGCAATCGGGACTGAATCGGAGCAGATATAACGAAATTCGAGTTTTTGACGAATTCTCAAAGGGGTTAGTACACTGGGAATTTCATGAAAATTTCACTGGAAGTTTCGTTGATATTTCACATAAATGGGTCCCTATAGATATATGAATTTGGTCATGACCATATTTGGGGCAGTCAGGACTGAATCGTAGCTGATATAATGAATTTCGAGTTTTTAACGAATTCTCAAAGGGGTTAGTACACGGGAATTTCTCGAAATATCCCCGGGCAGATTCTTTTGATATTTTCACATAAATGGGTTCCAATGGATATATGAATTTGGTCACGACCATATTGAGGCAGCCGAGACTGAATCGGAGCAGATATAATGAAGTTCGATTTTTTGATGAATTCTCAAGGGGTTAGTACACGGAATTTCATGAAAATTACACCGGGAAGTTTCTTTTGATATTTTCACATAAATGGTCCCTATGGATATATGAATTTGTCACGACCATATTTGGGCAGTCGGGACTGAATCGGAGCAGATATAATGAAGTTCTATTTTTGACGAATTCTCAAAGGGGTTAGTACACGGGAATTTTTGAAAATATCCCCGGGCAGATTCTTTTGATATTTTCACATAAATGGGTTCCTATGTATATATGAATTTTGTCACGACCATATTTGAGGCAGTCGGGACTGAATCGAGCAGATATAATAAAGTTCGATTTTTGACGAATTCTCAAAGAGGGTTGGTACACGGGAATTTCATGAAAATTAACACGGGAAGTTTCTTTTGATATTTTCACATAAATGGGTCCCTATGGATATATGAATTTGTTCACGACCATATTTGGGGCAGTCGGGACTGAATCGGAGCAGATATAATGAAGTTCTATTTTTTGACGAATTCTGAAAGGGGTTAGTACACGGGAATTTCATGAAAATTACACCGCGAAGTTTCTTTTGATATTTTCACATAAATGGGTCCCTATGGATATATGAATTTGTTCACGACCATATTTGGGGTAGTCGGGACTGAATCGTAGCTGATATAATGAAGTTCGATTTTTTGACGAATTCTCAAAGGGGGGTTAGTACACGGGAATTTCATGAAAATTACACGGGAAGTTTCTTTTGATATTTTCACATAAATGGGTCCCATAGATATATGAATTTGGTCATGACCATATTTGGGCAGTCAGGACTGAATCGAGCGATATAATGAAGTTCGATTTTTTAACGAATTCTCAAAGGGGTTAGTACACGGGAATTTCTTGAAAATATCCCCGGGCAGATCTTTGATATTTTCACATAAATGGGTCCAATGGATATATGAATTTGGTCACGACCATATTTGAGGCAGTCGGGACTGAATCAGAGCAGATATAATGAAGTTCGATTTTTTGACGAATTCTCAAAGGGTGTTAGTACACGGGAATTCAGAAAATTACACCGGGAAGTTTCTTTTGATATTTTCACATAAATGGGTCCCTATGGATATATGAATTTGGTCACGACCATATTTGGGGCAGTCGGGACTGAATCGGAGCAGATATAATGAAGTTCGATTTTTTGACGAATTCTCAAAGGGGTTAGTACACGGGAATTTCATGAAAATTACACCGGAAGTTTCTTTTGATATTTCACATAAATGGGTCCCTATGGATATATGAATTTGGTCACGACCATATTTGAGGCAGTCGGGACTGAATCGAGCAGATATAATGAAGTTCGATTTTTTGACGAATTCTCAAGGGGTTAGTACACGGGAATTTCATGAAAATATCCCCGGGAAGTATCTTTTGATATTTCACATAAATGGGTCCCTATGGATATATGAATTTGGTCACGACCATATTTGGGGCAGTCGGGACTGAATCGGAGCAGATATAATGAAGTTCGAGTTTTTGACGAATTCTCAAAGGGGTTAGTACACGGGAATTTCATGAAAATTCACTGGGAAGTTCGTTTGATATTTCACATAAATGGGTCCCTATAGATATATGAATTTGGTCACGACCATATTTGAGGCAGTCAGGACTGAATCGGAGCAGATATAATGAATTTCGAGTTTTTAACGAATTCTCAAAGGGGTTAGTACACGGGAATTTCTCGAAAATATCCCCGGCAGATTCTTTTGATATTTTCACATAAATGGGTTCCAATGGATATATGAATTTGGTCACGACCATATTTGAGGCAGCCGAGACTGAATCGGAGCAGATATAATGAAGTTCGATTTTTTGATGAATTCTCAAAGGGGTTAGTACACGGGAATTTCATGAAAATTACACCGGTAAGTTTCTTTTGATATTTTCACATAAATGGATCCCTATGGATATATGAATTTGTTCACGACCATATTTGGGGCAGTCGGGACTGAATCGGAGCAGATATAATGAAGTTCTATTTTTGACGAATTCTCAAAGGGTTAGTACACGGGAATTTTTGAAAATATCCCCGGGCAGATTCTTTTGATATTTCACATAAATGGGTTCCTATGTATATATGAATTTGTCACGACCATATTTGAGGCAGTCGGGACTGAATCAGAGCAGATATAATAAAGTTCGATTTTTTTGACGAATTCTCAAAGAGGGTTGTGTACACGGGAATTTCATGAAAATTACACCGGGAAGTTTCTTTTGATATTTTCACATAAATGGGTCCCTATGGATATATGAATTTGTTCACGACCATATTTGGGCAGTCGGGACTGAATCGGAGCAGATATAATGAAGTTCTATTTTTTGACGACTTCTCAAAGGGGTTAGTAGTACACGGGAATTTCATGAAAATTTACACCGCGAAGTTTCTTTTGATATTTTCAAATAAATGGGTCCCTATGGATATATGAATTTGTTCCGACCATATTTGCGGTAGTAGGGACTGAATCGTAGCTGATATAATGAAGTTCGATTTTTGACGAATTCTCAAAGGGGGGTTAGGACACGGGAATTTATGAAAAATTACACGGGAAGTTCTTTTGATATTTCACATAATGGGTTCCCTATAGATATATGAATTTTGTCATGACCATATTTGGGCAGTCAGGACTGAATCGTAGCGATATAATGAAGTTCGATTTTTGACGAATTCTCAAAGGGGTTAGTACACGGGAATTTTCTTGAAATATCACCGGGCAGATTCTTTTGATATTTTCACATAAATGGGTTCCAATGTATATATGAATTTGTCACGACCATATTTGAGGCAGTCGGGACTGAATCAGAGCAGATATAATAAAGTTCGATTTTTTGACGAATTCTCAAAGGGGTTAGTACACGGGAATTTCATGAAAATTACACCGGAGATTCTTTTGATATTTTCACATAAATGGGTCCCTATGGATATATGAATTTGTTCACGACCATATTTGGGGCAGTCGGGACTGAATCGGAGCAGATATAATGAAGTTCTATTTTTTGACGAATTCTCAAAGGGGTTAGTACACGGGAATTTCATGAAAATTACACCGCGAAGTTTCTTTTGATATTTCAAATAAATGGGTCCCTATGGATATATGAATTTGTTCACGACCATATTTGGGGCAGTCGGGACTGAATCGAGCAGATATAATGAAGTTCGATTTTTTAACGAATTCTCAAAGGGGGTTAGTACACGGGAATTTCATGAAAATTACACCGGGAAGTATCTTTTGATATTTTCACATAAATGGGTCCCTATGGATATATGAATTTGGTCACGACCATATTTGGGGCAATCGGGACTGAATCGGAGCAGATGTAA
The DNA here is from genome assembly GCF_001625215.2 of Daucus carota subsp. sativus. NCBI lineage: Eukaryota > Viridiplantae > Streptophyta > Magnoliopsida > Apiales > Apiaceae > Daucus > Daucus carota. The sequence goes on along the minus strand of NC_030386.2, from coordinate 1,109,851 downwards.
CGAAATTCGAGTTTTTGACGAATTCTCAAAGGGGTTAGTACACTGGAATTTCATGAAAATTTCACCGGGAAGTTTCGTTTGATATTTTCACATAAATGGGTCCCTATAGATATATGAATTTGGTCATGACCATATTTGGGGCAGTCAGGACTGAATCGTAGCTGATATAATGAATTTCGAGTTTTTAACGAATTCTCAAAGGGGTTAGTACACGGGAATTTCTCGAAAATATCCCCGGGCAGATTCTTTTGATATTTTCACATAAATGGGTTCCAATGGATATATGAATTTGGTCACGACCATATTTGAGGCAGCCGAGACTGAATCGGAGCAGATATAATGAAGTTCGATTTTTTGATGAATTCTCAAAGGGGTTAGTACACGGGAATTTCATGAAAATTACACCGGTAAGTTTCTTTTGATATTTTCACATAAATGGATCCCTATGGATATATGAATTTGTTCACGACCATATTTGGGCAGTCGGGACTGAATCGGAGCAGATATAATGAAGTTCTATTTTTTGACGAATTCTCAAAGGGGTTAGTACACGGGAATTTTTTGAAAATATCCCCGGCAGATTCTTTTGATATTTTCACATAAATGGGTTCCTATGTATATATGAATTTTGTCACGACCATATTTGAGGCAGTCGGGACTGAATCAGAGCAGATATAATAAAGTTCGATTTTTTGACGAATTCTCAAAGAGGGTTGGTACACGGGAATTTCATGAAAATTACACCGGGAAGTTTCTTTTGATATTTTCACATAAATGGGTCCCTATGGATATATGAATTTGTTCACGACCATATTTGGGGCAGTCGGGACTGAATCGGAGCAGATATAATGAAGTTCTATTTTTTGACGAATTCTGAAAGGGTTAGTACACGGGAATTTCATGAAAATTACACCGCGAAGTTTCTTTTGATATTTTCAAATAAATGGGTCCCTATGGATATATGAATTTGTTCACGACCATATTTGGGGTAGTCGGGACTGAATCGTAGCTGATATAATGAAGTTCGATTTTTTGACGAATTCTCAAAGGGGGGTTAGTACACGGGAATTTCATGAAAATTACACCGGGAAGTTTCTTTTGATATTTTCACATAAATGGGTCCCTATAGATATATGAATTTGGTCATGACCATATTTGGGGCAGTCAGGACTGAATCGTAGCTGATATAATGAATTTCGAGTTTTTAACGAATTCTCAAAGGGGTTAGTACACGGGAATTTCTTGAAAATATCCCCGGGCAGATTCTTTTGATATTTTCACATAAATGGGTTCCAATGGATATATGAATTTGGTCACGACCATATTTGAGGCAGTCGGGACCTGAATCAGAGTAGTATAATGAAGTTCGATTTTTTGACGAATTCTCAAAGGGGTTGTTAGTACACGGGATATTCAAGAAAATTACACCGGAAGTTCTTTGATATTTTCACATAAATGGTCCCTATGGATATATGAATTTGGTCACGACCATATTTGGGGCAGTCGGGATGAATCGGAGCAGATCGATATGAAAGTTCTATTTTTTGACGAATTCTCAAAGGGGTTGTACACGGGAATTTCTTGAAATATCCTCCGGGCAGATTCTTTTGATATTTCACATAAATGGGTCCCTATGGGATATATGAATTTGGTCACGACCATATTGGGGCAGTTGGGACTGAATCGGAGCAGATATAATGAAGTTCGATTTTTGACGAATTCTCAAAGGGGTTAGTACACGGGAATTTCATGAAAATTACACCGGGCAGATTCTTTTGATATTTTCACATAAATGGGTCCCTAGGATCTATGAATTTGGTCACGACCATATTTGGGCAGTCGGGACTGAATCGGAGCAGATATAATGAATTCGAGTTTTTGACGAATTCTCAAAGGGGTTAGTACACGGGAATTTCATGAAAATTACACCGGGAAGTTTCTTTTGATATTTTCACATAAATGGGTCCCTATAGATATGAATTTGTTCACGACCATATTTGGGGCAGTCGGGACTGAATCGTAGCTGATATAATGAATTTCGAGTTTTTAACGAATTCTCAAAGGGGTTAGTACACGGGAATTTCTTGAAAATATCCCCGGGCAGATTCTTTTGATATTTTCACATAAATGGGTCCAATGGATAATGAATTTGGTCACGACCATATTTGAGGCAGTCGGACTGAATCGGAGCAGATATAATGAAGTTCGATTTTTTGACGAATTCTCAAAGGGGTTAGTACACGGGAATTTCATGAAAATTACACCGGAAGTTTCTTTTGATATTTTCACATAAATGGGTCCCTAGGATATATGAATTTGTTCACGACCATATTTGGGGCAGTCGGGACTGAATCGAGCAGATATAATGAAGTTCTATTTTTTGACGAATTCTCAAAGGGGTTAGTACACGGGAATTTCATGAAAAT
>NC_030386.2:1024129-1107325 GCF_001625215.2 Daucus carota subsp. sativus | reverse complement strand
GAATTTCTTGAAATATCCCCGGGCAGATTCTTTTGATATTTTCACATAAATGGGTCCCTATGGATATATGAATTTGGTCACGACCATATTTGGGCAGTCGGGACTGAATCGGAGCAGATATAATGAAGTTCGATTTTTTGACGAATTCTCAAAGGGGTTAGTACACGGGAATTTCATGAAAATTCACCGGGAAGTTTCTTTTGATATTTTCACATAAATGGGTCCCTATGGATATATGAATTTGGTCACGACCATATTTGGGGCAGTCGGGACTGAATCGGAGCAGATATAATGAAGTTCGATTTTTTTGACGAATTCTCAAAGGGGTTAGTACACGGGAATTTCATGAAAATTCCCCGGGCAGATTTTTTTGATATTTTCACATAAATGGGTCCCTATGGATATATGAATTTGGTCACGACCATATTTGGGGCAGTCGGGACTGAATCGGAGCAGATATAATGAAGTTCGATTTTTTGACGAATTCTCAAAGGGGTTAGTACACGGGAATTTCATGAAAATTACACCGGGAAGTTTCTTTTGATATTTTCACATAAATGGGTCCCTATGGATATATGAATTTGGTCACGACCATATTTGGGGCAGTCGGGACTGAATCGGAGCAGATATAATGAAGTTCGATTTTTTGACGAATTCTCAAAGGGGTTAGTACACGGGAATTTCTTGAAAATATCCCGGGCAATTCTTTTGATATTTTCACATAAATGGGTTCCTATGGATATATGAATTTGGTCACGACCATATTGGGGCAGTCGGGACTGAATCGGAGCAGATATAATGAAGTTCGATTTTTGACGAATTCTCAAAGGGTTAGTACACGGGAATTTCATGAAAATTACACCGGGAAGTTTCTTTTGATATTTTCACATAAATGGGTCCCTATGGATATATGAATTTGGTCACGACCATATTTGGGGCAGTCGGGACTGAATCGGAGCAGATATAATGAAGTTCGATTTTTTGACGAATTCTCAAAGGGGTTAGTACACGGGAATTTCTTGAAAATATCCCCGGGCAATTCTTTTGATATTTTCACATAAATGGGTTCCTATGGATATATGAATTTGGTCACGACCATATTTGGGGCAGTCGGGACTGAATCGGAGCAGATATTGAAGTTCGATTTTTTGACGAATTCTCAAAGGGGTTAGTACACGGGAATTTCATGAAAATTCACCGGGAAGTTTTTTGATATTTTCACATAAATGGGTCCCTATGGATATATGAATTTGGTCACGACCATATTTGGGGCAGTCGGGACTGAATCGGAGCAGATATAACGAAGTTCGATTTTTTGACGAATTCTCAAAGGGGTTAGTACACGGGAATTTCATGAAAATTTCACCGGGAAGTTTCTTTTGATATTTTCACATAAATGGGTCCCTATGGATATATGAATTTGGTCACGACCATATTTGGGGCAGTCGGGACTGAATCGGAGTACACGGGAATTTCTTGAAATTATCCCCGGGCAGATTCTTTTGATATTTTCACATAAATGGGTTCCTATGGATATATGAATTTGGTCACGACCATATTTGGGCAGTCGGGACTGAATCGGAGCAGATATAATGAAGTTCGATTTTTTGACGAATTCTCAAAGGGGTTAGTACACGGGAATTTCATGAAAATTACACCGGGAGTTTTTTTGATATTTTCACATAAATGGGTCCCTATGGATATATGAATTTGGTCACGACCATATTTGGGGCAGTCGGGACTGAATCGGAGCAGATATAATGAAGTTCGATTTTTTGACGAATTCTCAAAGGGGTTAGTACACGGGAATTTCTTGAAAATCCCGGGCAGATTCTTTTGATATTTCACATAAATGGGTCCCTATGGATATATGAATTTGGTCACGACCATATTTGGGGCAGTCGGGACTGAATCGGAGCAGATATAATGAAGTTCGATTTTTTGACGAATTCTCAAAGGGGTTAGTACACGGGAATTTCATGAAAATTACACCGGGAAGTTTCTTTTGATATTTCACATAAATGGGTCCCTATGGATATATGAATTTGGTCACGACCATATTTGGGGCAGTCGGGACTGAATCGGAGCAGATATAATGAAGTTCGATTTTTTGACGAATTCTCAAAGGGGTGTACACGGGAATTTCATGAAAATTTCACACGGGAAGTTTCTTTTGATATTTTCACATAAATGGGTCCCTATGATATATGAATTTGGTCACGACCATATTTGGGGCAGTCGGGACTGAATCGGAGCAGATATAATGAAGTTCGATTTTTGACGAATTCTCAAAGGGGTTAGTACACGGGAATTTCTTGAAAATTCCCCCGGCAGAGTCTTTTTTGATATTTTCACATAAATGGGTCCCTATGGATATATGAATTTGGTCACGACCATATTTGGGGCAGTCGGGACTGAATCGGAGCAGATATAATGAAGTTCGATTTTTTGACGATTGAATTCTCAAGGGGTTAGTACACGGGAATTTCATGAAAATTCACCGGGAAGTTTCTTTTGATATTTTCACATAAATGGGTCCCTATGGATATATGAATTTGGTCACGACCATATTTGGGGCAGTCGGGACTGAATCGGAGCAGATATAATGAAGTCGAGTTTTTGACGAATTCTCAAAGGGGTTAGTACACGGGAATTTTTGAAAATATCCCCGGGCAGATTCTTTTGATATTTTCACATAAATGGGTCCATGGATATATGAATTTGGTCACGACCATATTTGGGGCAGTCGGGACTGAATCAGCAGATATAATGAAGTTCGATTTTTGACGAATTCTCAAAGGGGTTAGTACACGGGAATTTCATGAAAATATCACCGGGCAGTTTTTTGATATTTTCACATAAATGGGTCCCTATGGATATATGAATTTGGTCACGACCATATTTGGGGCAGTCGGGACTGAATCGGAGCAGATATAATGAAGTTCGATTTTTGACGAATTCTCAAAGGGGTTAGTACACGGGAATTTCTTGAAAATATCCCCGGGCAGATTCTTTTGATATTTTCACATAAATGGGTCCCTATGGATATATGAATTTGGTCACGACCATATTTGGGGCAGTCGGGACTGAATCGGAGCAGATATAATGAAGTTCGATTTTTTGACGAATTCTCAAAGGGGTTAGTACACGGGAATTTCATGAAAATATCCCCGGGCAGTTTCTTTTGATATTTTCACATAAATGGGTCCCTATGGATATATGAATTTGGTCACGACCATATTTGGGGCAGTCGGGACTGAATCGGAGCAGATATAATGAAGTTCGATTTTTTGACGAATTCTCAAAGGGGTTAGTACACGGGAATTTCTTGAAAATATCCCGGGAAGATTCTTTTGATATTTTCACATAAATGGGTTCCTATGGATATATGAATTTGGTCACGACCATATTTGAGGCAGTCGGGACTGAATCAGAGCAGATATAATGAAGTTCGATTTTTTGACGAATTCTCAAAGGGGTTAGTACACGGGAATTTCATGAAAATTACACCGGGGTTCTTTTGATATTTTCACATAAATGGGTCCCTATGGATATATGAATTTGGTCACGACCATATTTGGGGCAGTCGGGACTGAATCGGAGCAGATATAATGAAGTTCGATTTTTTGACGAATTCTCAAAGGGGTTAGTACACGGGAATTTCATGAAAATTACCCGGGAAGTTTCTTTTGATATTTTCACATAAATGGGTCCCTATGGATATATGAATTTGGTCACGACCATATTTGGGGCAGTCGGGACTGAATCGGAGCAGATATAATGAAGTTCGAGTTTTTGACGAATTCTCAAAGGGGTTAGTACACGGGAATTTCTTGAAAATATCCACCGGGATTCTTTTGATATTTTCACATAAATGGGTCCTATGGATATATGAATTTGGTCACGACCATATTTGGGGCAGTCGGGACTGAATCGAGCAGATATAATGAAGTTCGATTTTTTGACGAATTCTCAAGGGGTTAGTACACGGGAATTTCATGAAAATTCACCGGGAAGTTTCTTTTGATATTTTCACATAAATGGGTCCCTATGGATATATGAATTTGGTCACGACCATATTTGGGGCAGTCGGGACTGAATCGGAGCAGATATAATGAAGTTCGATTTTTGACGAATTCTCAAAGGGGTTAGTACACGGGAATTTCTTGAAAATTACCCCGGGCAGATTCTTTTGATATTTTCACATAAATGGGTCCCTATGGATATATGAATTTGGTCACGACCATATTTGAGGCAGTCGGGACTGAATCGGAGCAGATATAATGAAGTTCGATTTTTTTGACGAATTCTCAAAGGGGTTAGTACACGGGAATTTCATGAAAATTCACCGGGAAGTTTCTTTTGATATTTTCACATAAATGGGTCCCTATGGATATATGAATTTGGTCACGACCATATTTGGGGCAGTCGGGACTGAATCGGAGCAGATATAATGAAGTTCGATTTTTGACGAATTCTCAAAGGGGTTAGTACACGGGAATTTCTTGAAAATATCCCCGGCAGATTCTTTTGATATTTTCACATAAATGGGTCCCTATGGATATGGTCACGACCATATTTGGGGCAGTCGGGACTGAATCGGAGCAGATATAATGAAGTTCGATTTTTTGACGAATTCTCAAAGGGGTTAGTACACGGAATTTCATGAAAATTACACCCGGGAAGTTTCTTTTGATATTTTCACATAAATGGGTCCCTATGGATATATGAATTTGGTCACGACCATATTTGGGGCAGTCGGGACTGAATCGGAGCAGATATAATGAAGTTCGATTTTTTGACGAATTCTCAAAGGGGTTAGTACACGGGAATTTCTTGAAAATATCCCCGGGCAGATTCTTTTGATATTTTCACATAAATGGGTTCCTATGGATATATGAATTTGGTCACGACCATATTTGAGGCAGTCGGGACTGAATCAGAGCAGATATAATGAAGTTCGATTTTTTGACGAATTCTCAAAGGGGTTAGTACACGGGAATTTCATGAAAATTACACCGGGAAGTTTCTTTTGATATTTTCACATAAATGGGTCCCTATGGATATATGAATTTGGTCACGACCATATTTGGGGCAGTCGGGACTGAATCGGAGCAGATATAATGAAGTTCGATTTTTTGACGAATTCTCAAAGGGGTTAGTACACGGGAATTTCTTGAAAATATCCCCGGGCAGATTCTTTTGATATTTTCACATAAATGGGTCCCTATGGATATATGAATTTGGTCACGACCATATTTGGGGCAGTTGGGACTGAATCGAGCAGATATAATGAAGTTCGATTTTTTGACGAATTCTCAAAGGGGTTAGTACACGGGAATTTCATGAAAATTCACCGGGAAGTTTCTTTTGATATTTTCACATAAATGGGTCCCTATGGATATATGAATTTGGTCACGACCATATTTGGGGCAGTCGGGACTGAATCGGAGCAGATATAATGAAGTTCGATTTTTTGACGAATTCTCAAAGGGGTTAGTACACGGGAATTTCTGAAAATATCCCCGGGAGAGTTCTTTTGATATTTTCACATAAATGGGTCCTATGGATATATGAATTTGGTCACGACCATATTTGGGGCAGTCGGGACTGAATCGGAGCAGATATAATGAAGTTCGATTTTTTGACGAATTCTCAAAGGGTTAGTACACGGGAATTTCATGAAAATTCACCGGGAAGTTTCTTTGATATTTTCACATAAATGGGTCCCTATGGATATATGAATTTGGTCACGACCATATTTGGGGCAGTCGGGACTGAATCGGAGCAGATATAATGAAGTTCGAGTTTTTGAACGAATTCTCAAAGGGGTTAGTACACGGGAATTTCTTGAAAATATCCCCGGGCAGATTCTTTTGATATTTTCACATAAATGGGTTCCTATGGATATATGAATTTGGTCACGACCATATTTGGGCAATCGGGACTGAATCGGAGCAGATATAATGAAGTTCGATTTTTTGACGAATTCTCAAAGGGGTTAGTACACGGGAATTTCATGAAAATATCCGGGAAGTTTTTTTGATATTTTCACATAAATGGTCCCTATGGATATATGAATTTGGTCACGACCATATTTGGGGCAGTCGGGACTGAATCGGAGCAGATATAATGAAGTTCGATTTTTTGACGAATTCTCAAAGGGGTTATTAGTACACGGGAATTTCATGAAATATCCCGGGCAGTTTCTTTTGATATTTTCACATAAATGGGTCCTATGGATATATGAATTTGGTCACGACCATATTTGGGGCAGTCGGGACTGAATCGGAGCAGATATAATGAAGTTCGATTTTTTGACGAATTCTCAAAGGGGTTAGTACACGGGAATTTCATGAAAATTACACCGGGAAGTTTCTTTTGATATTTTCACATAAATGGGTCCCTATGGATATATGAATTTGGTCACGACCATATTTGGGGCAGTCGGGACTGAATCGGAGCAGATATAATGAAGTTCGAGTTTTTGACGAATTCTCAAAGGGGTTAGTACACGGGAATTTCATGAAAATATCCCCGGGCAGATTCTTTTGATATTTTCACATAAATGGGTCCCTATGGATATATGAATTTGGTCACGACCATATTTGGGGCAGTCGGGACTGAATCGGAGCAGATATAATGAAGTTCGAGTTTTTGACGAATTCTCAAAGGGGTTAGTACACGGGAATTTCATGAAAATTTCACCGGGAAGTTCGTTTGATATTTCACATAAATGGGTCCCTAGGATATATGAATTTGGTCACGACCATATTTGGGGCAGTCGGGACTGAATCGGAGCAGATATAATGAAGTTCGATTTTTGACGAATTCTCAAAGGGGTTAGTACGGGAATTTCTTGAAAATATCCCGGGAGATTCTTTTGATATTTTCACATAAATGGGTCCCTATGGATATATGAATTTGGTCACGACCATATTTGAGGCAGTCGGGACTGAATCAGAGCAGATATAATGAAGTTCGATTTTTTGACGAATTCTCAAAGGGGTTAGTACACGGGAATTTCATGAAAATTTCACCGGGAAGTTTCTTTTGATATTTTCACATAAATGGGTCCTATGGATATATGAATTTGGTCACGACCATATTTGGGGCAGTCGGGACTGAATCGGAGCAGATATAATGAAGTTCGATTTTTTGACGAATTCTCAAAGGGGTTAGTACACGGGAATTTCATGAAAATATCCCCGGGAAGTTTCTTTTGATATTTTCACATAAATGGGTCCCTATGGATATATGAATTTGGTCACGACCATATTTGGGGCAGTCGGGACTGAATCGGAGCAGATATAATGAAGTTCGATTTTTTGACGAATTCTCAAAGGGGTTTAGTACACGGGAATTTCATGAAAATACCCCGGGAAGATTCTTTTGATATTTTCACATAAATGGGTCCCTATGGATATATGAATTTGGTCACGACCATATTTGGGGCAGTCGGGACTGAATCGGAGCAGATATAATGAAGTTCGATTTTTTGACGAATTCTCAAAGGGGTTAGTACACGGGAATTTCTTGAAAATATCCCCGGGCAGATTCTTTTGATATTTTCACATAAATGGGTTCCTATGGATATATGAATTTGGTCACGACCATATTTGAGGCAGTCGGGACTGAATCGGAGCAGATATAATGAAGTTCGATTTTTTGACGAATTCTCAAAGGGGTTAGTACACGGGAATTTCATGAAAATTACACCGGGAAGTTGTTTTGATATTTTCACATAAATGGGTCCCTATGGATATATGAATTTGGTCACGACCATATTTGGGCAGTCGGGACTGAATCGGAGCAGATACGGGAATTCTTGAAATTATCCCCGGGCAGATTCTTTTGATATTTTCACATAAATGGGTTCCTATGGATATATGAATTTGGTCACGACCATATTTGAGGCAGTCGGGACTGAATCAGAGCAGATATAATGAAGAAGTTCGATTTTTGACGAATTCTCAAAGGGGTTAGTACACGGGAATTTCATGAAAATTCACCGGGAAGTTTCGTTTGATATTTTCACATAAATGGGTCCCTATGGATATATGAATTTGGTCACGACCATATTTGGGGCAGTCGGGACTGAATCGGAGCAGATATAATGAAGTTCGATTTTTTGACGAATTCTCAAAGGGTTAGTACACGGGAATTTCATGAAAATATCCCCGGGCAGTTTCTTTTGATATTTTCACATAAATGGGTCCTATGGATATATGAATTTGGTCACGACCATATTTGGGGCAGTCGGGACTGAATCGGAGCAGATATAATGAAGTTCGAGTTTTTTGACGAATTCTCAAAGGGGTTAGTACACGGGAATTTCATGAAAATTACCACGGGAAGTTTCTTTTGATATTTTCACATAAATGGGTCCCTATGGATATATGAATTTGGTCACGACCATATTTGGGGCAGTCGGGACTGAATCGGAGCAGATATAATGAAGTTCGAGTTTTTGACGAATTCTCAAGGGGTTAGTACACGGGAATTTCATGAAAATATCCCCGGGCAGATTCTTTTGATATTTTCACATAAATGGGTCCCTATGGATATATGAATTTGGTCACGACCATATTTGGGGCAGTCGGGACTGAATCGAGCAGATATAATGAAGTTCGATTTTTTGACGAATTCTCAAAGGGGTTAGTACACGGGAATTTCATGAAAATATCCCGGGAAGTTTCTTTTGATATTTTCACATAATGGGTCCCTATGGATATATGAATTTGGTCACGACCATATTTGGGGCAGTCGGGACTGAATCGGAGCAGATATAATGAAGTTCGATTTTTTGACGAATTCTCAAAGGGGTTAGTACACGGGAATTTCTTGAAAATATCCCCGGCAGATTCTTTTGATATTTTCACATAAATGGGTCCCTATGGATATATGAATTTGGTCACGACCATATTTGGGGCAGTCGGGACTGAATCGGAGCAGATATAATGAAGTTCGATTTTTTGACGAATTCTCAAAGGGGTTAGTACACGGGAATTTCATGAAAATTACCGGGGGAAGTTTCTTTTGATATTTTCACATAAATGGGTCCCTATGGATATATGAATTGGTCACGACCATATTTGGGGCAGTCGGGACTGAATCGGAGCAGATATAATGAAGTTCGATTTTTGACGAATTCTCAAAGGGGAGTACACGGGAATTTCTTGAAAATATCCCGGGCAGATTCTTTTGATATTTTCACATAAATGGGTTCCTATGGATATATGAATTTGGTCACGACCATATTTGGGGCAGTCGGGACTGAATCGGAGCAGATATAATGAAGTTCGATTTTTTGACGAATTCTCAAAGGGGTTAGTACACGGAATTTCATGAAAATTACACCGGGAAGTTTCTTTTGATATTTTCACATAAATGGGTCCCTATGGATATATGAATTTGGTCACGACCATATTTGAGGACAGTCGGGACTGAATCGGAGCAGACACGGGAATTTCTTGAAAATATCCCGGGCAATTTTTTGATATTTTCACATAAATGGGTCCCTATGGATATATGAATTTGGTCACGACCATATTGGGGCAGTCGGGACTGAATCGGAGCAGATATAATGAAGTTCGATTTTTTGACGAATTCTCAAAGGGGTTAGTACACGGGAATTTCATGAAAATTTCACCGGGAAGTTTCTTTTGATATTTTCACATAAATGGGTCCCTATGGATATATGAATTTGGTCACGACCATATTTGGGGCAGTCGGGACTGAATCGGAGCAGATATAATGAAGTTCGATTTTTGACGAATTCTCAAAGGGGTTAGTACACGGGAATTTCTTGAAAATATCCCCGGGCAGATTCTTTTGATATTTTCACATAAATGGGTTCCTATGGATATATGAATTTGGTCACGACCATATTTGAGGCAGTCGGGACTGAATCGGAGCAGATATAATGAAGTTCGATTTTTTGACGAATTCTCAAAGGGGTTAGTACACGGGAATTTCATGAAAATTAACCGGGAAGTTTCTTGATATTTTCACATAAATGGGTCCCTATGGATATATGAATTTGGTCACGACCATATTTGGGGCAGTCGGGACTGAATCGGAGCAGATATAATGAAGTTCGAGTTTTTGACGAATTCTCAAAGGGGTTAGTACACGGGAATTTCATTGAAATATCCACGGGCAGATTCTTTTGATATTTTCACATAAATGGGTCCAATGGATATATGAATTTGGTCACGACCATATTTGGGGCAGTCGGGACTGAATCGGAGCAGATATAATGAAGTTCGATTTTTTGACGAATTCTCAAAGGGGTTAGTACACGGGAATTTCATGAAAATATCCCGGGAAGTTTCTTTTGATATTTTCACATAAATGGGTCCTATGGATATATGAATTTGGTCACGACCATATTTGGGGCAGTCGGGACTGAATCGGAGCAGATATAATGAAGTTCGATTTTTTGACGAATTCTCAAAGGGGTTAGTACACGGGAATTTCTTGAAAATATCCCCGGGCAGATTCTTTTGATATTTTCACATAAATGGGTCCCTATGGATATATGAATTGGTCACGACCATATTTGGGGCAGTCGGGACTGAATCGGAGCAGATATAATGAAGTTCGATTTTTTGACGAATTCTCAAAGGGGTTAGTACACGGAATTTCATGAAAATTTCACCGGGAAGTTTCTTTTGATATTTTCACATAAATGGGTCCCTATGGATATATGAATTTGGTCACGACCATATTTGGGGCAGTCGGGACTGAATCGGAGCAGATATAATGAAGTTCGATTTTTTAACGAATTCTCAAAGGGGTTAGTACACGGGAATTTCTTGAAAATTCCCCGGGCAGATTCTTTTGATATTTTCACATAAATGGGTCCAATGGATATATGAATTTGGTCACGACCATATTTGAGGCAGTCGGGACTGAATCGGAGCAGATATAATGAAGTTCGATTTTTTGACGAATTCTCAAAGGGGTTAGTACACGGGAATTTCATGAAAATTACCCGGGAAGTTTCTTTTGATATTTTCACATAAATGGGTCCCTATGGATATAATTTGGTCACGACCATATTTGGGGCAGTCGGGACTGAATCGGAGCAGATATAATGAAGTTCGATTTTTTGACGAATTCTCAAAGGGTTAGTACACGGGAATTTCTTGAAAATATCCCCGGGCAGTTCTTTTGATATTTTCACATAAATGGGTTCCTATGGATATATGAATTTGGTCACGACCATATTTGAGGCAGTCGGGACTGAATCAGAGCAGATATATGAAGTTCGATTTTTTGACGAATTCTCAAAGGGGTTAGTACACGGAATTTCATGAAAATTCACCCGGGAAGTTTCTTTTGATATTTTCACATAAATGGGTCCCTATGGATATATGAATTTGGTCACGACCATATTTGGGGCAGTCGGGACTGAATCGGAGCAGATATAATGAAGTTCGATTTTTTGACGAATTCTCAAAGGGGTTAGTACACGGGAATTTCTGAAAATATCCCCGGGAAGATTCTTTTGATATTTTCACATAAATGGGTTCCTATGGATATATGAATTTGGTCACGACCATATTTGGGGCAGTCGGGACTGAATCGAGCAGATATAATGAAGTTCGATTTTTTGACGAATTCTCAAAGGGGTTAGTACACGGGAATTTCATGAAAATTTCACCGGGAAGTTTCTTTTGATATTTTCACATAAATGGGTCCCTATGGATATATGAATTTGGTCACGACCATATTTGGGGCAGTCGGGACTGAATCGGAGCAGATATAATGAAGTTCGATTTTTTGACGAATTCTCAAAGGGGTTAGTACACGGGAATTTCATGAAAATATCACCGGGAAGTTTCTTTTGATATTTTCACATAAATGGGTCCCTATGGATATATGAATTTGGTCACGACCATATTTGGGGCAGTCGGGACTGAATCGGAGCAGATATAATGAAGTTCGATTTTTGACGAATTCTCAAAGGGGTTAGTACACGGGAATTTCTTGAAAATATCCCGGGCAGATTCTTTTGATATTTTCACATAAATGGGTCCCTATGGATATATGAATTTGGTCACGACCATATTTGGGCAGTCGGGACTGAATCGGAGCAGATATAATGAAGTTCGATTTTTTGACGAATTCTCAAAGGGGTTAGTACACGGGAATTTCATGAAAATTACACCGGGAAGTTTCTTTTGATATTTTCACATAAATGGGTCCCTATGGATATATGAATTTGGTCACGACCATATTTGGGGCAGTCGGGACTGAATCGGAGCAGATATAATGAAGTTCGATTTTTTGACGAATTCTCAAAGGGGTTAGTACACGGGAATTTCTTGAAAATATCCCCGGGCAGATTCTTTTGATATTTTCACATAAATGGGTTCCTATGGATATATGAATTTGGTCACGACCATATTGGGGCAGTCGGGACTGAATCGGAGCAGATATAATGAAGTTCGATTTTTTGACGAATTCTCAAAGGGGTTAGTACACGGGAATTTCATGAAAATTACACCGGGAAGTTTCTTTTGATATTTTCACATAAATGGGTCCCTATGGATATATGAATTTGGTCACGACCATATTTGGGGCAGTCGGGACTGAATCGGAGCAGATATAATGAAGTTCGATTTTTTGACGAATTCTCAAAGGGGTTAGTACACGGGAATTTCTTGAAAATATCCCCGGGCAGATTCTTTTGATATTTTCACATAAATGGGTCCTATGGATATATGAATTTGGTCACGACCATATTTGGGGCAGTCGGGACTGAATCGGAGCAGATATAATGAAGTTCGATTTTTTGACGAATTCTCAAAGGGGTTAGTACACGGGAATTTCATGAAAATTTCACCGGGAAGTTTCTTTTGATATTTTCACATAAATGGGTCCCTATGGATATATGAATTTGGTCACGACCATATTTGGGGCATCGGGACTGAATCGTAGCTGATATAATGAAGTTCGAGTTTTTGACGAATTCTCAAAGGGGTTAGTACACGGGAATTTCATGAAAATTTCACCGGGAAGTTTCTTTTGATATTTTCACATAAATGGGTCCCTATGGATATATGAATTTGGTCACGACCATATTTGGGGCAGTCGGGACTGAATCGTAGCAGATATAAGAATTCGAGTTTTTTAACGAATTCTTGAAAATTCCCCGGGCAATTCTTTTGATATTTTCACATAAATGGGTTCCTATGGATATATGAATTTGGTCACGACCATATTTGGGGCAGTCGGGACTGAATCGGAGCAGATATAATGAAGTTCGATTTTTTGACGAATTCTCAAAGGGGTTAGTACACGGGAATTTCATGAAAATACACCGGGAAGTTTCTTTTGATATTTTCACATAAATGGGTCCCTATGGATATATGAATTTGGTCACGACCATATTTGGGGCAGTCGGGACTGAATCGGAGCAGATATAATGAAGTTCAATTTTTTGACGAATTCTCAAAGGGTTTTGTACACGGGAATTTTTGAAAATATCCCCGGGCAGATTCTTTTGATATTTTCACATAAATGGGTTCCTATGGATATATGAATTTGGTCACGACCATATTTGGGGCAGTCGGGACTGAATCAGAGCAGATATAATGAAGTTCGATTTTTTGACGAATTCTCAAAAGGGTTAGTACACGGGAATTTCATGAAAATTACACCGGGAGTTTCTTTTGATATTTTCACATAAATGGGTCCCTATGGATATATGAATTTGGTCACGACCATATTTGGGGCAGTCGGGACTGAATCGGAGCAGATATAATGAAGTTCGATTTTTTGACGAATTCTCAAAGGGGTTAGTACACGGGAATTTCATGAAAATTTCACCGGGAAGTTTCTTTTGATATTTTCACATAAATGGGTCCCTATGGATATATGAATTTGGTCACGACCATATTTGGGGCAGTCGGGACTGAATCGGAGCAGATATAATGAAGTTCGATTTTTGACGAATTCTCAAAGGGGTTAGTACACGGGAATTTCTGAAAATATCCCCGGGCAGATTCTTTTGATATTTTCACATAAATGGGTCCCTATGGATATATGAATTTGGTCACGACCATATTTGGGGCAGTCGGGACTGAATCGGAGCAGATATAATGAAGTTCGAGTTTTTGACGAATTCTCAAAGGGGTTAGTACACGGGAATTTCATGAAAATTCACCGGGAGTTTCTTTTGATATTTTCACATAAATGGGTCCCTATGGATATATGAATTTGGTCACGACCATATTTGGGGCAGTCGGGACTGAATCGGAGCAGATATAATGAAGTTCGAGTTTTTGACGAATTCTCAAAGGGGTTAGTACACGGGAATTTCTTGAAAATATCCCCGGGCAGATTCTTTTGATATTTTCACATAAATGGGTCCTATGGATATATGAATTTGGTCACGACCATATTTGGGCAGTCGGGACTGAATCGGAGCAGATATAATGAAGTTCGATTTTTTGACGAATTCTCAAAGGGGTTAGTACACGGGAATTTCATGAAAATATCCCGGGCAGTTTTTTTGATATTTTCACATAAATGGGTCCCTATGGATATATGAATTTGGTCACGACCATATTTGGGGCAGTCGGGACTGAATCGGAGCAGATATAATGAAGTTCGATTTTTTGACGAATTCTCAAAGGGGTTAGTACACGGGAATTTCATGAAAATATCCCGGGAAGATTCTTTTGATATTTTCACATAAATGGGTCCCTATGGATATATGAATTTGGTCACGACCATATTTGGGGCAGTCGGGACTGAATCGGAGCAGATATAATGAAGTTCGATTTTTGACGAATTCTCAAAGGGGTTAGTACACGGGAATTTCATGAAAATATCCCCGGGCAGATTCTTTTGATATTTTCACATAAATGGGTCCCTATGGATATATGAATTTGGTCACGACCATATTTGGGGCAGTCGGGACTGAATCGGAGCAGATATAATGAAGTTCGATTTTTTGACGAATTCTCAAAGGGGTTAGTACACGGGAATTTCTTGAAAATATCCCCGGGCAGTTTCTTTTGATATTTTCACATAAATGGGTCCCTATGGATATATGAATTTGGTCACGACCATATTTGGGGCAGTCGGGACTGAATCGGAGCAGATATAATGAAGTTCGATTTTTGACGAATTCTCAAAGGGGTTAGTACACGGGAATTTCATGAAAATTTCACCGGGAAGTTTCTTTTGATATTTTCACATAAATGGGTCCCTATGGATATATGAATTTGGTCACGACCATATTTGGGGCAGTCAGGACTGAATCGTAGCTGATATAATGAATTTCGAGTTTTTAACGAATTTCTTGAAAATATCCCCGGGCAGATTCTTTTGATATTTTCACATAAATGGGTTCCTATGGATATATGAATTTGGTCACGACCATATTTGAGGCAGTCGGGACTGAATCAGAGTAGATATAATGAAGTTCGATTTTTTGACGAATTCTCAAAGGGGTTAGTACACGGGAATTTCATGAAAATTACACCGGGAAGTTTCTTTTGATATTTTCACATAAATGGGTCCCTATGGATATATGAATTTGGTCACGACCATATTTGGGGCAGTCGGGACTGAATCGGAGCAGATATAATAAAGTTCGATTTTTTGTCGAATTCTCAAAGGGGTTAGTACACGGGAATTTCTGAAAATATCCCCGGGCAGATTCTTTTGATATTTTCACATAAATGGGTTCCTATGGATATATGAATTTGGTCACGACCATATTTGGGGCAGTCGGGACTGAATCGGAGCAGATATAATGAAGTTCGATTTTTTGACGAATTCTCAAAGGGGTTAGTACACGGGAATTTCATGAAAATTACACCGGGAGTTTCTTTTGATATTTTCACATAAATGGGTCCCTATGGATATATGAATTTGGTCACGACCATATTTGGGGCAATCGAGACTGAATCGGAGCAGATATAATGAAGTTCGATTTTTTGACGAATTCTCAAAGGGGTTAGTACACGGGAATTTCATGAAAATTTCACCGGGAAGTTTCTTTTGATATTTTCACATAAATGGGTCCCTATGGATATATGAATTTGGTCACGACCATATTTGGGGCAGTCGGGACTGAATCGTAGCTGATATAATGAAGTTCGAGTTTTTGACGAATTCTCAAAGGGGTTAGTACACGGGAATTTCTTGAAAATATCCCCGGGCAGATTCTTTTGATATTTTCACATAAATGGGTTCCTGGATATATGAATTTGGTCACGACCATATTTGAGGCAGTCGGGACTGAATCAGAGGAGATATAATGAAGTTCGATTTTTTGACGAATTCTCAAAGGGGTTAGTACACGGGAATTTCATGAAAATATCCCGGGCAGTTTTTTTGATATTTTCACATAAATGGGTCCCTATGGATATATGAATTTGGTCACGACCATATTTGGGGCAGTCGGGACTGAATCGGAGCAGATATAATGAAGTTCGATTTTTTGACGAATTCTCAAAGGGTTAGTAGTACGGGAATTTCATGAAAATATCCCCGGGCAGATTCTTTTGATATTTTCACATAAATGGGTCCCTATGGATATATGAATTTGGTCACGACCATATTTGGGCAGTCGGGACTGAATCGGAGCAGATATAATGAAGTTCGATTTTTTGACGAATTCTCAAAGGGGTTAGTACACGGGAATTTCTGAAAATATCCCCGGGCAGATTTTTTGATATTTTCACATAAATGGGTTCCTATGGATATATGAATTTGGTCACGACCATATTTGGGGCAGTCGGGACTGAATCAGAGCAGATATAATGAAGTTCGATTTTTTGACGAATTCTCAAAGGGGTTAGTACACGGGAATTTCTTGAAAAATCCCCGGGCAGATTCTTTTGATATTTTCACATAAATGGGTCCTATGGATATATGAATTTGGTCACGACCATATTTGAGGGCAGTCGGGACTGAATCAGAGCAGATATAATGAAGTTCGATTTTTTGACGAATTCTCAAAGGGGTTAGTACACGGGAATTTCATGAAAATTACACCGGGAGGTTTCTTTTGATATTTTCACATAAATGGGTCCCTATGGATATATGAATTTGGTCACGACCATATTTGGGGCAATCGGGACTGAATCGGAGCAGATATAATGAAGTTCGATTTTTTGACGAATTCTCAAAGGGGTTAGTACACGGGAATTTCATGAAAATTTCACCGGGAAGTTTCTTTTGATATTTTCACATAAATGGGTCCCTATGGATATATGAATTTGGTCACGACCATATTTGGGGCAGTCGGGACTGAATCGGAGCAGATATAATGAAGTTCGAGTTTTTGACGAATTCTCAAAGGGGTTAGTACACGGGAATTTCTTGAAAATATCCCCGGGCAGATTCTTTTGATATTTTCACATAAATGGGTTCCTATGGATATATGAATTTGGTCACGACCATATTTGGGGCAGTCGGGACTGAATCGGAGCAGATATAATGAAGTTCGAGTTTTTGACGAATTCTCAAAGGGGTTAGTACACGGGAATTTCATGAAAATTTCACCGGGAAGTTTCTTTTGATATTTTCACATAAATGGGTCCCTATGGATATATGAATTTGGTCACGACCATATTTGGGGCAGTCGGGACTGAATCGGAGCAGATATAATGAAGTTCGAGTTTTTGACGAATTCTCAAAGGGGTTAGTACACGGGAATTTCTTGAAAATATCCCCGGGCAGATTCTTTTGATATTTTCACATAAATGGGTCCAATGGATATATGAATTTGGTCACGACCATATTTGAGGCAGTCGGGACTGAATCAGAGTAGATATAATGAAGTTCGATTTTTTGACGAATTCTCAAAGGGGTTAGTACACGGGAATTTCATGAAAATATCCCGGGCAGTTTTTTTTGATATTTCCACATAAATGGGTCCCTATGGATATATGAATTTGGTCACGACCATATTTGGGGCAGTCGGGACTGAATCGGAGCAGATATAATGAAGTTCGATTTTTTTGACGAATTCTCAAAGGGGTTATTAGTACACGGGAATTTCTTGAAAATATCCCGGGCAGATTCTTTTGATATTTTCACATAAATGGGTCCCTATGGATATGGGTCACGACCATATTTGGGGCAGTCGGGACTGAATCGGAGCAGATATAATGAAGTTCGATTTTTTGACGAATTCTCAAAGGGGTTAGTACACGGGAATTTCATGAAAATTACACCGGGAAGTTTCTTTTGATATTTTCACATAAATGGGTCCCTATGGATATATGAATTTGGTCACGACCATATTTGGGGCAGTCGGGACTGAATCGGAGCAGATATAATGAAGTTCTATTTTTTGACGAATTCTCAAAGGGGTTAGTACACGGGAATTTCTTGAAAATATCCCCGGGCAGATTCTTTTGATATTTTCACATAAATGGGTTCCAATGGATATATGAATTTGGTCACGACCATATTTGAGGCAGTCGGGACTGAATCAGAGCAGATATAATGAAGTTCGATTTTTTGACGAATTCTCAAAGGGGTTAGTACACGGGAATTTCATGAAAATTACACCGGGAAGTTTCTTTTGATATTTTCACATAAATGGGTCCCTATGGATATATGAATTTGGTCACGACCATATTTGAGGCAGTCGGGACTGAATCGGAGCAGATATAATGAAGTTCGATTTTTTGACGAATTCTCAAAGGGGTTAGTACACGGGAATTTCTTGAAAATATCCCCGGGCAATTCTTTTGATATTTTCACATAAATGGGTCCCTATGGATATATGAATTTGGTCACGACCATATTTGGGGCAGTCGGGACTGAATCAGAGCAGATATAATGAAGTTCGATTTTTTGACGAATTCTCAAAGGGGTTAGTACACTGGAATTTCATGAAAATTTCACCGGGAAGTTTCGTTTGATATTTTCACATAAATGGGTCCCTATAGATATATGAATTTGGTCACGACCATATTTGGGGCAGTCGGGACTGAATCGGAGCAGATATAATAAAGTTCGATTTTTTGACGAATTCTCAAAGGGTTTAGTACACGGGAATTTCTTGAAAATATCCCCGGGCAGATTCTTTTGATATTTTCACATAAATGGGTTCCTATGGATATATGAATTTGGTCACGACCATATTTGAGGCAGTCGGGACTGAATCGGAACAGATATAATGAAGTTCGATTTTTTGACGAATTCTCAAAGGGGTTAGTACACGGGAATTTCATGAAAATTTCACCGGGAAGTTTCTTTTGATATTTTCACATAAATGGGTCCCTATGGATATATGAATTTGGTCACGACCATATTTGGGGCAGTCGGGACTGAATCGGAGCAGATATAATGAATTTCGAGTTTTTGACGAATTCTCAAGGGGTTAGTACACGGGAATTTCTTGAAAATATCCCCGGGCAGATTCTTTTGATATTTTCACATAAATGGGTTCCTATGGATATATGAATTTGGTCACGACCATATTTGAGGCAGTCGGGACTGAATCGGAGCAGATATAATGAAGTTCGATTTTTTGACGAATTCTCAAAGGGGTTAGTACACGGGAATTTCATGAAAATATCCCGGGCAGTTTTTTTTATATTTTCACATAAATGGGTCCCTATGGATATATGAATTTGGTCACGACCATATTTGGGGCAGTCGGGACTGAATCGGAGCAGATATAATGAAGTTCGATTTTTTGACGAATTCTCAAAGGGGTTAGTAGTACACGGGAATTTCTTGAAAATATCCCCGGCAGATTCTTTTGATATTTTCACATAAATGGGTCCCTATGGATATATGAATTTGGTCACGACCATATTTGAGGCAGTCGGGACTGAATCGGAGCAGATATAATGAAGTTCGATTTTTTGACGAATTCTCAAAGGGGTTAGTACACGGGAATTTCATGAAAATTACACCGGGAAGTTTCTTTTGATATTTTCACATAAATGGGTCCCTATGGATATATGAATTTGGTCACGACCATATTTGGGGCAGTCGGGACTGAATCGGAGCAGATATAATGAAGTTCGATTTTTTGACGAATTCTCAAAGGGGTTAGTACACGGGAATTTCTTGAAAATATCCCCGGGCAGATTCTTTTGATATTTTCACATAAATGGGTTCCTATGGATATATGAATTTGGTCACGACCATATTGGGGCAGTCGGGACTGAATCGGAGCAGATATAATGAAGTTCGATTTTTTGACGAATTCTCAAAGGGGTTAGTACACGGGAATTTCATGAAAAATTACACCGGGAAGTTTCTTTTGATATTTTCACATAAATGGGTCCCTATGGATATATGAATTTGGTCACGACCATATTTGGGGCAGTCGGGACTGAATCGGCAGATATAATGAAGTTCGATTTTTTGACGAATTCTCAAAGGGGTTAGTACACGGGAATTTCTTGAAAATATCACCGGGCAGATTCTTTTTGATATTTTCACATAAATGGGTTCCTATGGATATATGAATTTGGTCACGACCATATTTGAGGCAGTCGGGACTGAATCAGAGCAGATATAATGAAGTTCGATTTTTTGACGAATTCTCAAAGGGGTTAGTACACGGGAATTTCATGAAAATTTCACCGGGAAGTTTCGTTTGATATTTTCACATAAATGGGTCCCTATGGATATATGAATTTGGTCACGACCATATTTGGGGCAGTCGGGACTGAATCGGAGCAGATATAATGAAGTTCGATTTTTTGACGAATTCTCAAAGGGGTTAGTACACGGGAATTTCTTGAAAATATCCCCGGGAAGATTCTTTTGATATTTTCACATAAATGGGTTCCTATGGATATATGAATTTGGTCACGACCATATTTGAGGCAGTCGGGACTGAATCGGAGCAGATATAACGAAGTTCGTTTTTTGACGAATTCTCAAAGGGGTTAGTACACGGGAATTTCATGAAAATTCCACCGGGAAGTTTCTTTTGATATTTCACATAAATGGGTCCCTATGGATATATGAATTTGGTCACGACCATATTTGGGGCAGTCGGGACTGAATCGGAGCAGATATAATGAAGTTCGAGTTTTTGACGAATTCTCAAAGGGGTTAGTACACGGGAATTTCTTGAAAATATCCCCGGGCAGATTCTTTTGATATTTTCACATAAATGGTTCCAATGGATATATGAATTTGGTCACGACCATATTTGAGGCAGTCGGGACTGAATCAGAGCAGATATAATGAAGTTCGATTTTTTGACGAATTCTCAAAGGGTTAGTACACGGGAATTTCATGAAAATATCCTTGGGCAGTTTTTTTTGATATTTCCACATAAATGGGTCCCTATGGATACATGAATTTGGTCACGACCATATTTGGGGCAGTCGGGACTGAATTAGAGCAGATATAATGAAATTCGATTTTTTGACGAATTCTCAAGGGGTTAGTACACGGGAATTTCATGAAAATTACACCGGGAAGTTTGTTTTGATATTTTCACATAAATGGGTCCCTATGGATATATGAATTTGGTCACGACCATATTTGGGGCAGTCGGGACTGAATCGGAGCAGATATAATGAAGTTCTATTTTTTGACGAATTCTCAAAGGGGTTAGTACACGGGAATTTCTTGAAAATATCCCCGGGCAGATTCTTTTGATATTTTCACATAAATGGGTTCCTATGGATATATGAATTTGGTCACGACCATATTTGAGGGCAGTCGAGACTGAATCAGAACAGATATAATGAAGTTCGATTTTTTGACGAATTCTCAAAGGGGGTTAAGTACACGGGAATTTCATGAAATTACACCGGGAAGTTTCTTTTGATATTTTCAAATAAATGGGTCCCTATGGATATATGAATTGGTCACGACCATATTTGGGGCAGTCGGACTGAATCGGAGCAGATATAATGAAGTTCGATTTTTTGACGAATTCTCAAAGGGGGGTTAGTACACAGGAATTTCATGAAAATTTCACCGGAAGTTTCTTTTGATATTTTCACATAAATGGGTCCTATGGATATATGAATTTGGTCACGACCATATTTGGGCATCGGGACTGAATCGGATCAGATATACGGAAGTTCGATTTTTTGACGAATTCTCAAAGGGGTTAGTACACGGAATTTCATGAAAATTCACCGGGAAGTTTCGTTTGATATTTTCACATAAATGGGTCCCTAAGGATATATGAATTTGGTCACGACCATATTTGGGGCAATCGGTACTGAATCGGAGAGATATAATGAAGTTCGAGTTTTTGACGAATTCTCAAAGGGGTTAGTACACGGGAATTTCTTGAAAATATTCCCGGGCAGATTCTTTTGATATTTTCACATAAATGGGTTCCTATGGATATATGAATTTGGTCACGACCATATTTGGGGCAGTCGGGACTGAATCGGAGCAGATATAATGAAGTTCGAGTTTTTGACGAATTCTCAAAGGGGTTAGTACACGGAATTTCATGAAAATTTCACCGGGAAGTTTCTTTTGATATTTTCACATAAATGGGTCCCTAGATATATGAATTTGGTCACGACCATATTTGGGCAGTCGGGACTGAATCGTAGCAGATATAATGAAGTTCGAGTTTTTACGAATTCTCAAAGGGGTTAGTACACGGGAATTTCATGAAAATATCCCCGGGCAGATTCTTTTGATATTTTCACATAAATGGGTTCCTATGGATATATGAATTTGGTCACGACCATATTTGAGGCAGTCGGGACTGAATCGGAGCAGATATAATGAAGTTCGATTTTTTGACGAATTCTCAAGGGGTTAGTACACGGGAATTTCATGAAAATATCCCCGGGCAGTTTTTTTTGATATTTCCACATAAATGGGTCCCTATGGATATATGAATTTGGTCACGACCATATTTGGGGCAGTCGGGACTGAATCAGAGCAGATATAATGAAGTTCGATTTTTTGACGAATTCTCAAAGGGGTTAGTACACGGGAATTTCATGAAAATTACCGGGAAGTTTCTTTTGATATTTTCACATAAATGGGTCCCTATGGATATATGAATTGGTCACGACCATATTTGGGACAGTCGGGACTGAATCGGAGCAGGATATAATTGAAGTTCTATTTTTGACGAATTCTCAAAGGGGTTAGTACACGGGAATTCTTGAAAATATCCCCGGGCAGATTCTTTGATATTTTCACATAAATGGGTTCCTATGGATATATGAATTGGTCACGACCATATTTGAGGCAGTCGAGACTGAATCAGAACAATATAATGAAGTTCGATTTTTTGACGAATTCTCAAAGGGGTAGTACACGGGAATTTCTTGAAAATATACCCGGGCAGATTCTTTTGATATTTTCACATAAATGGGTCCATGGATATATGAATTTGGTCACGACCATATTTGAGGCATCGGGACTGAATCAGAGTAGATATAATGAAGTTCGATTTTTTGACGAATTCTCAAAGGGGTTAGTACACGGAATTTCATGAAAATTCACCGGGAAGTTTTGTTTGATATTTTCACATAAATGGGTCCCTATGGATATATGAATTTGGTCACGACCATATTTGGGGCAGTCGGGACTGAATCGGAGCAGATATAATGAAGTTCGATTTTTTGACGAATTCTCAAAGGGGTTAGTACACGGGAATTTCTGAAAATATCCCGGGCAGATTCTTTTGATATTTTCACATAAATGGGTTCCTATGGATATATGAATTTGGTCACGACCATATTTGGAGGCAGTCGGGACTGAATCAGAGCAGATATAATGAAGTTCGATTTTTTGACGAATTCTCAAAGGGGTTAGTACACGGGAATTTCATGAAAATTCACCGGGAGTTTCTTTTGATATTTTCACATAAATGGGTCCCTATGGATATATGAATTTGGTCACGACCATATTTGGGGCAGTCGGGACTGAATCGGAGCAGATATAATGAAGTTCGATTTTTTGACGAATTCTCAAAGGGGTTAGTACACGGGAATTTCATGAAAATATCCCGGGAAGATTCTTTTGATTTTCACATAAATTGGGTTCCTATGGATATATGAATTTGGTCACGACCATATTTGAGGCAGTCGAGACTGAATCAGACAGATATACGAAGTTCGAGTTTTTGACGAATTCTCAAAGGGGTTAGTACAACTGGAATTTCATGAAATTTACACCGGGAAGTTTCGTTGATATTTTCACATAATGGGTCCCTATAGATATATGAATTTGGTCATGACCATATTTGGGGCATTCAGGACTGAATCGTAGCTGATATAATGAATTTCGAGTTTTTTAACGAATTCTCAAAGGGGTTATTACACCGGAATTCTTTGAAATTATCCCCGGCAGATTCTTTTGATATTTTCACATAAATGGGTTCCAAGGATATATGAATTTGGTCACGACCATATTTGAGGCAATCGGTAATGAATCAGAGTAGATATAATGAAGTTCGATTTTTGACGAATTCTCAAAGGGGTTAGTACACGGGAATTTCATTGAAAATATCCTTGGGCAGTTTTTTTATATTTCCACATAAATAGGTTCCTATGAATATATGAATTTGTTCACGACCATATTTGGGGCAGTCGGGACTGAATCAGAGTAGATTATATGAAGTTCGATTTTTTGACGAATTCTAAAGGGGTTAGTACACTGGAATTTCATGAAAATTACACCGGGAAGTTTGTTTTGATATTTTCACATAAATGGGTCCCTATGGATATATGAATTTGGTCACGACCATATTTGGGACAGTCGGGACTGAATCGGAGCAGATATAATGAAGTTCGATTTTTAACGATTCTCAAAGGGGTTAGTACACAGGAATTTCTTGAAAATATCCCCGGCAGATTCTTTTGATATTTTCACATAAATGGTTCAATGGATATATGAATTTGGTCACGACCATATTTGAGGCAGTCGAGACTGAATCAGACAAATATAATGAAGTTCGATTTTTTGACGAATTCTCAAAGGGGTTAGTACACGGGAATTTCATGAAAATTACACCGGGAGGTTTCTTTTGATATTTTCACATAAATGGGTCCCTATGGATATATGAATTTGGTCACGACCATATTTGGGGCAATCGGGACTGAATCGGAGCAGATATAACGAAGTTCTATTTTTGACGAATTCTCAAAGGGGGGGTTAGTACACAGGAATTTCATGAAATTTCACGGGAAGTTTCTTTGATATTTTACATAAAGGGTCCCTAAGGATATATGAATTGGTCACGACCATATTCAGGAAGTCGGGACTGAATCAGAGTAGATATAATGAAGTTCGATTTTCTGACGAATTCTCAAAGGGGTTATTACACGGGAATTTCATGAAAATTACACCG
Source organism: Daucus carota subsp. sativus (assembly GCF_001625215.2). Classification (NCBI taxonomy): domain Eukaryota; kingdom Viridiplantae; phylum Streptophyta; class Magnoliopsida; order Apiales; family Apiaceae; genus Daucus; species Daucus carota. The sequence goes on along the minus strand of NC_030386.2, from coordinate 1,082,028 downwards.
GGAAGTTTGTTTTGATATTTTCACATAAATGGGTCCCTAAGGATATATGAATTTGGTCACGACCATATTTGGGGCAATCGGTACTGAATCGGAGCAGGTATAACGAAATTCGAGTTTTTGACGAATTCTCAAAGGGGTTAGTACACGGGAATTTCTTGAAAATATTCCCGGGCAGATTCTTTTGATATTTTCACATAAATGGGTTCCTATAAATATATGAATTTGGTCACGACCATATTTGGGGCATTCGGGACTGAATCGGGAGCAGATATAATGAAGTTCGAGTTTTGACGAATTCTCAAAGGGGTTAGTACACTGGAATTTCATGAAAATTTCACCGGGAAGTTTTCGTTGATATTTTCACATAAATGGGTCCCTATAGATATATGGATTTGGTCATGACCATATTTTGGGCAGTCAGGACTGAATCGTAGCTGATATAATGAATTTCGAGTTTTTAACGAATTCTCAAAGGGTTAGTACACGGGAATTTCTTGAAAATATCCCCGGGCAGATTCTTGTTGATATTTCACATAAATGGGTTCCAATGGATATATGAATTTGGTCACGACCATATTTGAGGCAGTCGGGACTGAATCAGAGTAGAGTAATGAAGTTCGATTTTTTGACGAATTCTCAAAGGGTTAGTACACGGAATTTCATGAAAATATCCTTGGGCAGTTTTTTTATATTTCCACATAAATAGGTCCCTATGGATATATGAATTTGTTCACGACCATATTGGGGCAGTCGGGACTGAATCAGAGTAGATATAATGAAGTTCGATTTTTTGACGAATTCTCAAAGGGGTTAGTACACGGGATTTCATGAAAATTACACCGGGAAGTTGTTTGATATTTTCACATAAATGGGTCCCTATGGATATATGAATTTGGTCACGACCATATTTGGGACAGTCGGGACTGATCGGAGCAGATATAATGAAGTTCTATTTTTGACGAATTCTCAAAGGGGTTAGTAAACGGGAATTTCTTGAAATACCCCAGGCAGATTCCTTTTGATATTTCACATAAATGGGTTCCTATGGATATATGAATTTGGTCACGACCATATTTGAGGCAGTCGAGACTGAAATCAGAGAGATATAATGAAGTTCGATTTTTTGACGAATTCTCAAAGGGGTTAGTACACGGGGAATTTCATGAAAATACACGGGCAGTTTCTTTTGATATTTTCACATAAATGGGTCCCTATGATATATGAATTTGGTCACGACCATATTTGGGGCAATCGGGACTGAATCGGAGCAGATATAACGAAGTTCTATTTTTTGACGAATTCTCAAAGGGGTTAGTACACAGGAATTTCATGAAAATTTCACCGGGAAGTTTCTTTTGATATTTTCACATAAATGGGTCCCTAAGGATATATGAATTTGGTCACGACCATATTTCAGGAAGTCGGGACTGAATCAGAGTAGATATAATGAAGTTCGATTTTTTGACGAATTCTCAAGGGGTTAGTACACGGGAATTTCATGAAAATACACCGGGAAGTTTGTTTTGATATTTTCACATAAATGGGTCCTAAGGATATATGAATTTGGTCACGACCATATTGAGGCAAGTCGGACTGAATCGAGAGCAGATATACGAAGTTCTAGTTTTTGACGATTCTCAAAGGGGTTAGTACACGGGAATTTCTTGAAAATATCCCGGGCAGATTCTTTGATATTTTCACATAAATGGGTTCCTCTAAATATATGAATTTGGTCACGACCATATTTGAGGCATCGGGACTGAATCAGGAGCAGATATAATGAAGTTCGATTTTTTTGACGAATTCTCAAAGGGGTTAGTACACTGGAATTTCATGAAAATTTCACCGGGAAGTTTCGTTTGATATTTTCACATAAATGGGTCCCTATAGATATATGAATTTGGTCATGACCATATTTGGGGCAGTCCGGACTGAATCGGAGCTGATATAATGAAGTTCGAGTTTTTACGAATTCTCAAAGGGGTTAGTACACGGGAATTTCTTTGAAAATATCCCCGGGCAAGATTCTTTTGATATTTTCACATAAATGGGTTCCTATGGATATATGAATTTGTCACGACCATATTTGAGGCAGTCGGGACTGAATCAGAGTAGATGTAATGAGTTCGATTTTTGACGAATTCTCAAAGGGGTTAGTACACGGGAATTTCTTGAAAATATCCCCGGGCAGTTTTTTTGATATTTTCACATAAATGGGTCCCTATGGATATATGAATTTGGTCACGACCATATTTGGGGCAGTCGGGACTGAATCGGAGCAGATATAATGAAGTTCGATTTTTTGACGAATTCTCAAAGGGGTTAGTACACGGGAATTTCATGAAAATTACACCGGGAAGTTTTTTGATATTTTCACATAAATGGGTCCCTATGGATATATGAATTTGGTCACGACCATATTTGGGGCAGTCGGGACTGAATCGGAGCAGATATAATGAAGTTCGATTTTTTGACGAATTCTCAAAGGGGTTAGTACACGGGAATTTCTTGAAAATATCCCCGGGCAGATTCTTTTGATATTTTCACATAAATGGGTTCCTATGGATATATGAATTTGGTCACGACCATATTTGAGGCAGTCGGGACTGAATCGGAGCAGATATAATGAAGTTCGATTTTTGACGAATTCTCAAAGGGGTTAGTACACGGGAATTTCATGAAAATTACACAACGGAGTTTTCTTTGATATTTCACATAAATGGTTCCCTATGGATATATGAATTTGGTCACGACCATATTTGGGCATCGGGACTGAATCGGAGCAGATATACGAAGTTCTATTTTTTGACGAATTCTCAAAGGGGGTTAGTACACGGAATTTCATGAAAATTTCACCGGGAAGTTTCTTTTGATATTTTCACATAAATGGGTCCCTATGATATATGAATTTGGTCACGACCATATTTAGGAAGTCGGGACTGAATCAGTAGATATATAATGAAGTTCTATTTTTGACGAATTCTCAAAGGGGTTAGTACACGGGAATTTCTTGAAAATATCCCCGGGCAGATTCTTTTGATATTTTCACATAAATGGGTTCCTATGGATATATGAATTTGTCACGACCATATTTGAGGCAGTCGAGACTGAATCAGAACAGATATAATGAAGTTCGATTTTTGACGAATTCTCAAAGGGGTTAGTACACTGGAATTTCATGAAAATTACACCGGGAAGTTTCGTTTGATATTTTCACATAAATGGGTCCCTATGGATATATGAATTTGGTCACGACCATATTTGGGCAGTCGGGGACTGAATCGGAGCAGATATAATGAAGTTCTATTTTTTGACGAATTCTCAAAGGGGTTAGTACACGGAATTTCTTGAAAATATCCCCGGGAAGATTCTTTTGATATTTCACATAATGGGTTCCTATGATATATGAATTTGGTCACGACCATATTTGAGGCAGTCGGGACTGAATCAGAGCAGATATAACGAAGTTCGATTTTTTGACGAATTCTCAAAGGGGTTAGTACACTGGAATTTCATGAAAATTTCACCGGGAAGTTTCGTTTGATATTTTCACATAAATGGGTCCCTATAGATATATGAATTTGGTCACGACCATATTTGGGCAGTCGGACTGAATCGAGCAGATATAATGAAAGTTCTATTTTTTGACGAATTCTCAAAAGGGGTTAGTACACGGTAATTTCTGAAAATTACACCGGGATGTTCTTTTGATATTTTCACATAAATGGGTCCCTATGGATATATGAATTTCGTCACGACATATTTGAGGCAGTCGGGACTGAATCAGGAGAAGATATAATGAAGTTCGATTTTTTGACGAATCTCAAAGGGGGGTTAGTACACGGGAATTTCATGAAATATCCACCGGGAAGTTTCTTTTTATATTTTCACATAAATGGGTCCCTATGATATATGAATTTGGTCACACCATATTTGGGCAATCGGGACTGAATCGTAGCAGATATAACGAAATTCGATTTTTGACGAATTCTCAAAGGGTTAGTACACTGGAATTTCATGAAAATTTCACCGGAAGTTTCGTTTTGACTTTTCACATAAATTGGTTCCCTATAGATATATGAATTTGGTCACGACCATATTTTGGGCAGTCGGGACTGAATCGGAGCATGATATAATGAAGTTCTATTTTTGACGAATTCTCAAAGGGGTTAGTACACGGGAATTTCTTGAAAATATCCCCGGGCAGATTCTTTTGATATTTTCACATAAATGGGTTCCTATGGATATATGAATTTGGTCACGACCATATTTGAGGCAGTCGGGACTGAATCAGAACAGATATAATGAAGTTCGATTTTTTGACGAATTCTCAAAGGGGTTAGTACACGGGAATTTCATGAAAATTACACCGGGAGGTTTCTTTTGATATTTTCACATAAATGGGTCCCTATGGATATATGAATTTGGTCACGACCATATTTGGGGCAGTCGGGACTGAATCGGAGCAGATATAATGAAGTTCTATTTTTTGACGAATTCTCAAAGGGGTTAGTACACGGGAATTTCATGAAAATTTCACCGGGAAGTTTCTTTTGATATTTTCACATAAATGGGTCCCTAGGATATATGAATTTGGTCACGACCATATTTGGGCAGTCGGGACTGAATCAGAGAATATAATGAAGTTCGATTTTTTGACGAATTCTCAAGGGGTTATTACACGGGAATTTCATGAAAATTACACCGGGAAGTTTTTTTGATATTTTCACATAAATGGGTCCCTATGGATATATGAATTTGGTCACGACCATATTTGGGGCAGTCGGACTGAATCGGAGCAGATATAATGAAGTTCGATTTTTTGACGAATTCTCAAAGGGGTTAGTACACGGGAATTTCTTGAAATATCCCCGGGCAGATTCTTTTGATATTTTCACATAAATGGGTTCCTATAAATATATGAATTTGGTCACGACCATATTTGGGCATTCGGGACTGAATCAGATCAGATATAATGAAGTTCGAGTTTTTGACGAATTCTCAAAGGGGGTTAGTACACTGGAATTTCATGAAAATTTCACGGGAAGTTTCGTTTGATATTTTCACATAAATGGGTCCCTATAGATATATGGATTTGGTCACTGACCATATTTGGGCAGTCAGGACTGAATCGGAGCTGATATAATGAATTTCGAGTTTTTTAACGAATTCTCAAAGGGGTTAGTACACGGGAATTTCTTGAAAATATCCCCGGGCAGATTCTTTTGATATTTTCACATAAATGGGTTCCAATGGATATATGAATTTGGTCACGACCATATTTGAGGCAGTCGGGACTGAATCAGAGTAGATATAATGAAGTTCGATTTTTGACGAATTCTCAAAGGGGTTAGTACACGGGAATTTCATGAAAATTACACCGGGAAGTTTCTTTTGATATTTCACATAAATGGGTCCCTATGGATATATGAATTTGGTCACGACCATATTTGGGGCAGTCGGGACTGAATCGGAGCAGATATAATGAAGTTCGATTTTTTGACGAATTCTCAAAGGGGTTAGTACACGGGAATTTCATGAAATTATCACGGGAAGTTCGTTTGATATTTTCACATAAATGGGTCCCTATGGATATATGAATTTGGTCACGACCATATTGGGCAGTCAGGACTGAATCGGAGCAAGATATAATGAAGTTCTATTTTTTGACGAATTCTCAAAGGGGTTAGTACACGGGAATTTCTTGAAAATATCCCCGGGCAGATTCTTTTGATATTTTCACATAAATGGGTTCCTATGGATATATGAATTTGGTCACGACCATATTTGAGGCAGTCGAGACTGAATCAGAACAGATATAATGAAGTTCGATTTTTTGACGAATTCTCAAAGGGTTAGTACACGGGAATTTCATGAAAATTACACCGGGAGGTTTCTTTTGATATTTTCACATAAATGGGTCCCTATGGATATATGAATTTGGTCACGACCATATTTGGGGCAATCGGGACTGAATCGGAGCAGATATAACGAAGTTCTATTTTTTGACGAATTCTCAAAGGGGGGTTAGTACACAGGAATTTCATGAAAATTTCACCGGGAAGTTTCTTTTGATATTTTCACATAAATGGGTCCCTAAGGATATATGAATTTGGTCACGACCATATTTCAGGAAGTCGGGACTGAATCAGAGTAGATATAATGAAGTTCGATTTTTTGACGAATTCTCAAAGGGGTTAGTACACGGGAATTTCATGAAAATTACACCGGGAAGTTTGTTTTGATATTTTCACATAAATGGGTCCCTAAGGATATATGAATTTGGTCACGACCATATTTGGGGCAATCGGTACTGAATCGGAGCAGGTATAACGAAATTCGAGTTTTTGACGAATTCTCAAAGGGGTTAGTACACGGGAATTTCTTGAAATATTCCCGGGCAGATTCTTTTGATATTTTCACATAAATGGGTTCCTATAAATATATGAATTGGTCACGACCATATTGGGGCATCGGGACTGAATCGGAGCAGATATAATGAAGTTCGAGTTTTTGACGAATTCTCAAAGGGGTTAGTACACGGGAATTTCATGAAAATTTCACCGGGAAGTTTCGTTTGATATTTTCACATAAATGGGTCCCTATAGATATATGAATTTGGTCATGACCATATTTGGGGCAGTCAGGACTGAATCGTAGCTGATATAATGAATTTCGAGTTTTTAACGAATTCTCAAAGGGTTAGTACACGGGAATTTCTTGAAAATATCCCCGGGCAGATCTTTTGATATTTTCACATAAATGGGTTCCAATGGATATATGAATTTGGTCACGACCATATTTGAGGCAGTCGGGACTGAATCAGAGTAGATGTAATGAAGTTCGATTTTTTGACGAATTCTCAAAGGGGTTAGTACACGGGAATTTCATGAAAATATCCTTGGGAAGTTTCGTTTTAATATTTTCACATAAATAGGTCCCTATGGATATATGAATTGGTCACGACCCATATTTGGGGCAGTCGGGACTGAATCGGAGTTAGATATAATGAAGTTCGATTTTTTGACGAATTCTCAAAGGGGTTAGTACACGGGAATTTCATGAAAATTACACCGGGAAGTTTGCTTTTGATATTTCACATAAATGGGTCCCTATGGATATATGAATTTGGTCACGACCATATTTAGGCAGTCGGGACTGAATCGAGCAGATATAATGAAGTTCGAGTTTTAACGAATCTCAAAGGGGTTAGTACACGGGAATTTCATGAAAATATCACCGGGAAGTATCGTTTGATATTTTCACATAAATGGGTCCTATAGGATATATGAATTTGGTCACGACCATATTTGAGGCAGTCGGACTGAATCAGAGCTAGATATAATGAAGTTCGATTTTTTTGACGAATTCTCAAAGGGGTTAGTACACGGGAATTTCATGAAAATTACACGGGAGTTTCTTTGATATTTTCACATAAATGGGTCCCTATGGATATATGAATTTGGTCACGACCATATTTGGGGCAGTCGGGACTGAATCGGAGCTAGATATAATGAAGTTCTATTTTTGACGAATTCTCAACGGGGTTAGTACACGGAATTTCATTGAAAATATCCCCGGGCAGTTCTTTTGATATTTTCACATAATGGGTCCCTATGGATATATGAATTTGGTCACGACCATATTTGAGGGCAGTCGGGACTGAATCGAGTAGAATATAATGAAGTTCGATTTTTTGACGAATTCTCAAAGGGGTTAGTACACGGGAATTTCATGAAAATTACACCGGGAAGTTTGCTTTTGATATTTTCACATAAATGGGTCCCTATGGATATATGAATTTGGTCACGACCATATTTGGGGCAGTCGGGACTGAATCGGAGCAGATATAATGAAGTTCGATTTTTTGACGAATTCTCAAAGGGGTTAGTACACGGGAATTTCTTGAAAATATCCCGGGCAGATTCTTTTGATATTTTCACATAAATGGGTTCCTATGGATATATGAATTTGGTCACGACCATATTTGAGGCAGTCGGGACTGAATCAGAGCAGATATAATGAAGTTCGATTTTTGACGAATTCTCAAAGGGGTTAGTACACGGGAATTTCATGAAAATTTCACGGGAGTTTCTTTTGATATTTTCACATAAATGGGTCCCTATGGATATATGAATTTGGTCACGACCATATTTGGGGCAGTCGGACTGATCGGAGCAGATATAATGAAGTTCGAGTTTTGACGAATTCTCAAAGGGGTTAGTACACGGGAATTTCTTGAAAATATCCCCGGGCAGATTCTTTTGATATTTTCACATAAATGGGTCCTATGGATATATGAATTTGGTCACGACCATATTTGAGGCAGTCGAGACTGAATCAGAGCAGATATAATGAAGTTCGATTTTTTGACGAATTCTCAAAGGGGTTAGTACACGGGAATTTCATGAAAATTTCACCGGGAAGTTTCTTTTGATATTTTCACATAAATGGGTCCCTATGGATATATGAATTTGGTCACGACCATATTTGGGGCAGTCGGGACTGAATCGGAGCAGATATAATGAAGTTCGATTTTTTGACGAATTCTCAAAGGGTTAGTACACGGGAATTTCTTGAAAATATCCCCGGGAAGATTCTTTTGATATTTTCACATAAATGGGTCCAATGGATATATGAATTTGGTCACGACCATATTTGAGGCAGTCGGACTGAATCGGAGTAGATATAATGAAGTTCGATTTTTTGACGAATTCTCAAAGGGGTTAGTACACGGGAATTTCATGAAAATTACACCGGGAAGTTTCTTTTGATATTTTCACATAAATGGGTCCCTATGGATATATGAATTTGGTCACGACCATATTTGGGCAGTCGGGACTGAATCGGAGCAGATATAATGAAGTTCTATTTTTGACGAATTCTCAAAGGGTTAGTACACGGGAATTTCTTGAAAATATCCCCGGGCAGATTCTTTTGATATTTCACATAAATGGGTCCCTATGGATATATGAATTTGGTCACGACCATATTTGAGGCAGTCGAGACTGAATCAGAGCAGATATAATGAAGTTCGATTTTTTGACGAATTCTCAAAGGGGTTAGTACACGGGAATTTCATGAAAATTACACCGGGAAGTTTCGTTTTGATATTTTCACATAAATGGGTTCCCTATGGATATATGAATTTGGTCACGACCATATTTGAGGCAGTCGGACTGAATCGGAGCAGATATAATGAAGTTCTATTTTTGACGAATTCTCAAAGGGGTTAGTACACGGGAATTTCTTGAAAATATCCCCGGGCAGATTCTTTTGATATTTTCACATAAATGGGTTCCTATGGATATATGAATTTGGTCACGACCATATTTGAGGCAGTCGAGACTGAATCAGAACAGATATAATGAAGTTCGATTTTTGACGAATTCTCAAAGGGGTTAGTACACGGGAATTTCATGAAAATTATCACCGGGAAGTTTCTTTGATATTTTCACATAAATGGGTCCCTATGGATATATGAATTTGGTCACGACCATATTTGGGGCAGTCGGGACTGAATCGGAGCGATATAATGAAGTTCGATTTTTTGACGAATTCTCAAAGGGGTTAGTACACGGGAATTTCATGAAAATTACACCGGGAAGTTTCTTTTGATATTTTCACATAAATGGGTCCCTATGGATATATGAATTTGGTCACGACCATATTTGGGCAGTCGGGACTGAATCGGAGCAGATATAATGAAGTTCTATTTTTTGACGAATTCTCAAAGGGGTTAGTACACGGGAATTTCTTGAAAATATCCCCGGGCAGATTCTTTTGATATTTCACATAAATGGGTCCTATGGATATATGAATTTGTCACGACCATATTTGAGGCAGTCGGACTGAATCAGAGCAGATATAATGAAGTTCGATTTTTTGACGAATTCTCAAAGGGGTTAGTACACGGGAATTTCATGAAAATTACACCGGGAAGTTTCTTTTGATATTTTCACATAAATGGGTCCCTATGGATATATGAATTTGGTCACGACCATATTTGGGCAGTCGGGACTGAATCGGAGCAGATATAATGAAGTTCTATTTTTGACGAATTCTCAAAGGGGTTAGTACACGGGAATTCTTGAAAATATCACCGGGCAGATTCTTTGATATTTTCACATAAATGGGTCCTATGGATATATGAATTTGGTCACGACCATATTTGGGGCAGTCGGACTGAATCAGAGCAGATATAATGAAGTTCGATTTTTTGACGAATTCTCAAAGGGGTTAGTACACTGGAATTTCATGAAAATTTCACCGGGAAGTTTCTTTTGATATTTTCACATAAATGGGTCCCTATAGATATATGAATTTGGTCACGACCATATTTGGGGCAGTCAGGACTGAATCGTAGCTGATATAATGAAGTTCGAGTTTTTAACGAATTCTCAAAGGGGTTAGTACACGGGAATTTCTTGAAAATATCCCCGGGCAGATTCTTTTGATATTTTTCACATAAATGGGTTCCAATGGATATATGAATTTGGTCACGACCATATTTGAGGCAGTCGGGACTGAATCAGAGTAGATATAATGAAGTTCGATTTTTTGACGAATTCTCAAAGGGGTTAGTACACGGGAATTTCATGAAAATTACCCGGGAAGTTTCTTTTGATATTTTCACATAAATGGGTCCCTATGGATATATGAATTTGGTCACGACCATATTTGAGGCAGTCGGGACTGAATCGAGCAGATATAATGAAGTTCGATTTTTGACGAATTCTCAAAGGGGTTAGTACACGGGAATTTCATGAAAATTACACCGGGAAGTTTCTTTTGATATTTTCACATAAATGGGTCCCTATGGATATATGAATTTGGTCACGACCATATTTGGGCAGTCGGGACTGAATCGGAGCAGATATAATGAAGTTCTATTTTTTGACGAATTCTCAAAGGGGTTAGTACACGGGAATTTCTTGAAAATATCCCCGGGCAGATTCTTTTGATATTTTCACATAAATGGGTTCCTATGGATATATGAATTTGGTCACGACCATATTTGAGGCAGTCGAGACTGAATCAGAGCAGATATAATGAAGTTCGATTTTTTGACGAATTCTCAAAGGGGTTAGTACACGGGAATTTCATGAAAATTACACGGGAAGTTTCTTTTGATATTTTCACATAAATGGGTCCCTATGGATATATGAATTTGGTCACGACCATATTTGGGCAGTCGGGACTGAATCGGAGCAGATATAATGAAGTTCTATTTTTTGACGAATTCTCAAAGGGGGTTAGTACACGGGAATTTCATTGAAAATATCACCGGGAAGATTCTTTTGATATTTTCACATAAATGGGTCCCTATGGATATATGAATTTGGTCACGACCATATTTGAGGCAGTCGGGACTGAATCGGAGCAGATATAATGAAGTTCGATTTTTGACGAATTCTCAAAGGGGTTAGTACACGGGAATTTCATGAAAATTACACCGGGAAGTTTCTTTGATATTTTCACATAAATGGGTCCCTATGGATATATGAATTTGGTCACGACCATATTTGAGGCAGTCGGGACTGAATCAGAGCAGATATAATGAAGTTCGATTTTTTGACGAATTCTCAAAGGGGTTAGTACACGGGAATTTCTTGAAATATCCCGGGCAGATTCTTTTGATATTTTCACATAAATGGGTCCCTATGGATATATGAATTTGGTCACGACCATATTTGGGGCAGTCGGGACTGAATCGGAGCAGATATAATGAAGTTCGATTTTTTGACGAATTCTCAAAGGGGTTAGTACACGGGAATTTCATGAAAATTACACCGGGAAGTTTCTTTTGATATTTTCACATAAATGGGTCCCTATGGATATATGAATTTGGTCACGACCATATTTGGGCAGTCGGGACTGAATCGGAGCAGATATAATGAAGTTCGATTTTTTGACGAATTCTCAAAGGGGTTAGTACACGGGAATTTCTGAAAATATCCCCGGGCAGATTCTTTTGATATTTTCACATAAATGGGTCCTATGGATATATGAATTTGGTCACGACCATATTTGAGGCAGTCGGGACTGAATCAGAGCAGATATAATGAAGATCGATTTTTTGACGAATTCTGAGAGGGGTTAGTACACTGGAATTTCATGAAATTACACCGGGAAGTTTCTTTTGATATTTTCACATAAATGGGTCCCTATGGATATATGAATTTGTCACGACCATATTTGGGGCAGTCGGGACTGAATCGGAGCTAGATATAATGAAGTTCGATTTTTTGACGAATTCTCAAAGGGGTTAGTACACGGGAATTTCATGAAAATATCACCGGGAAGTTTCTTTTGATATTTTCACATAAATGGGTCCCTATGGATATATGAATTTGGTCACGACCATATTTGGGCAGTCGGGACTGAATCGGAGCAGATATAATGAAGTTCGATTTTTTGACGAATTCTCAAAGGGGTTAGTACACGGGAATTTCTTGAAATATCCCCGGGCAGATTCTTTTGATATTTTCACATAAATGGGTCCCTATGGATATATGAATTTGGTCACGACCATATTTGAGGCAGTCGGGACTGAATCAGAGCAGATATAATGAAGTTCGATTTTTTGACGAATTCTCAAAGGGGTTAGTACACGGGAATTTCATGAAAATTACACCGGGAAGTTTCTTTTGATATTTTCACATAAATGGGTCCCTATGGATATATGAATTTGGTCACGACCATATTTGGGGCAGTCGGGACTGAATCGGAGCAGATATAACTGAAGTTCTATTTTTTGACGAATTCTCAAAGGGGTTAGTACACGGGAATTTCTTGAAAATATCCCCGGGCAGATTCTTTTGATATTTTCACATAAATGGGTCCCTATGGATATATGAATTTGGTCACGACCATATTTGAGGCAGTCGGGACTGAATCAGAGCTAGATATAATGAAGTTCGATTTTTTGACGAATTCTCAAAGGGGTTAGTACACGGGAATTTCATGAAAATTACACCGGGAAGTTTCTTTTGATATTTTCACATAATGGGTCCCTATGGATATATGAATTTGGTCACGACCATATTTGGGCAGTCGGGACTGAATCGGAGCAGATATAATGAAGTTCGATTTTTTGACGAATTCTCAAAGGGGTTAGTACACGGGAATTTCTTGAAAATATCCCCGGGCAGATTCTTTTGATATTTTCACATAAATGGGTTCCTATAAATATATGAATTTGGTCACGACCATATTTGAGGCAGTCGAGACTGAATCGGAGCAGATATAACGAAGTTCGAGTTTTTGACGAATTCTCAAAGGGGTTAGTACACTGGAATTTCATGAAAATTTCACCGGGAAGTTTCGTTTGATATTTTCACATAAATGGGTCCCTATAGATATATGAATTTGGTCATGACCATATTTGGGCAGTCAGGACTGAATCGTAGCTGATATAATGAATTTCGAGTTTTTAACGAATTCTCAAAGGGGTTAGTACACGGGAATTTCTTGAAAATATCCCCGGGCAGATTCTTTTGATATTTTCACATAAATGGGTTCCAATGGATATATGAATTTGGTCACGACCATATTTGAGGCAGTCGGGACTGAATCAGAGAAGATATAATGAAGTTCGATTTTTTGATGAATTCTCAAAGGGGTTAGTACACGGGAATTTCATGAAAATATCCCTGGCAGGTTTCTTTTGATATTTCCACATAAATAGGGTCCCTATGGATATATGAATTTGGTCACGACCATATTTGGGGCAGTCGGGACTGAATCGGAGCAGATATAATGAAGTTCGATTTTTTGACGAATTCTCAAAGGGGTTAGTACACGGGAATTTCATGAAAATTACACCGGGAAGTTTCTTTTGATATTTTCACATAAATGGGTCCCTATGGATATATGAATTTGGTCACGACCATATTTGAGGCAGTCGGGACTGAATCGGAGCAGATATAATGAAGTTCGATTTTTTGACGAATTCTCAAAGGGGTTAGTACACGGGAATTTCTTGAAAATATCCCCGGGCAGATTCTTTTGATATTTTCACATAAATGGGTTCCTATGGATATATGAATTCGGTCACGACCATATTTGAGGCAGTCGGGACTGAATCAGAGTAGATATAATGAAGTTCGATTTTTTGACGAATTCTCAAAGGGGTTAGTACACTGGAATTTCATGAAAATTTCACCGGGAAGTTTCGTTTGATATTTTCACATAAATGGGTCCCTATAGATATATGAATTTGGTCATGACCATATTTGGGGCAGTCAGGACTGAATCGGAGCAGATATAATGAAGTTCGAGTTTTTAACGAATCTCAAAGGGGTTAGTACACGGGAATTTCATGAAAATATCACCGGGCAGATTCTTTGATATTTTCACATAAATGGGTTCCAATGGATATATGAATTTGGTCACGACCATATTTGAGGCAGTCGGGACTGAATCAGAGTAGATATAATGAAGTTCGATTTTTGACGAATTCTCAAAGGGGTTAGTACACGGGAATTTCATGAAAATTACACCGGGAAGTTCTTTTGATATTTTCACATAAATGGGTCCCTATGGATATATGAATTTGGTCACGACCATATTTGGGGCAGTCGGGACTGAATCGGAGCAGATATAATAAAGTCGATTTTTTGACGAATTCTCAAAGGGGTTAGTACACGGGAATTTCTTGAAAATATCCCCGGGCAGATTCTTTTGATATTTTCACATAAATGGGTCCCTATGGATATATGAATTTGGTCACGACCATATTTGGGGCAGTCGGGACTGAATCGGAGCAGATATAATGAAGTTCGATTTTTTGACGAATTCTCAAAGGGGTTAGTACACGGAATTTCATGAAAATTACACCGGAAGTTTCTTTTGATATTTTCACATAAATGGGTCCCTATGGATATATGAATTTGGTCACGACCATATTTGGGGCAGTCGGGACTGAATCGGAGCAGATATAATGAAGTTCGAGTTTTTAACGAATTCTCAAAGGGGTTAGTACACGGGAATTTCTTGAAAATATCCCCGGGCAGATTCTTTTGATATTTTCACATAAATGGGTTCCAATGGATATATGAATTTGGTCACGACCATATTTGAGGCAGTCGGGACTGAATCAGAGTAGATATAATGAAGTTCGATTTTTTGACGAATTCTCAAAGGGGTTAGTACACGGGAATTTCATGAAAATTACACCGGGAAGTTTCTTTTGATATTTTCACATAAATGGGTCCCTATGGATATATGAATTTGGTCACGACCATATTTGGGGCAGTCGGGACTGAATCGGAGCAGATATAATGAAGTTCGATTTTTTGACGAATTCTCAAAGGGGTTAGTACACGGGAATTTCTTGAAAATATCCCCGGGCAGATTCTTTTGATATTTTCACATAAATGGGTCCCTATGGATATATGAATTTGGTCACGACCATATTTGAGGCAGTCGGGACTGAATCAGAGCTAGATATAATGAAGTTCGATTTTTTGACGAATTCTCAAAGGGGTTAGTACACGGGAATTTCATGAAAATACACCGGGAAGTTTCTTTTGATATTTTCACATAAATGGGTCCCTATGGATATATGAATTTGGTCACGACCATATTTGGGGCAGTCGGGACTGAATCGGAGCAGATATAATGAAGTTCGATTTTTTGACGAATTCTCAAAGGGGTTAGTACACGGGAATTTCTGAAAATATCCCCGGGCAGATTCTTTTGATATTTTCACATAAATGGGTCCCTATGGATATATGAATTTGGTCACGACCATATTTGAGGCAGTCGGGACTGAATCAGAGCAGATATAATGAAGTTCGATTTTTTGACGAATTCTCAAAGGGGTTAGTACACGGGAATTTCATGAAAATTACACCGGGAAGTTTCTTTTGATATTTTCACATAAATGGGTCCCTATGGATATATGAATTTGGTCACGACCATATTTGGGCAGTCGGGACTGAATCGGAGCAGATATAATGAAGTTCGATTTTTTGACGAATTCTCAAAGGGGTTAGTACACGGGAATTCTTGAAAATATCCCCGGGCAGATTCTTTTGATATTTTCACATAAATGGGTTCCTATGGATATATGAATTTGGTCACGACCATATTTGAGGCAGTCGGGACTGAATCAGAGAAGATATAATGAAGTTCGATTTTTTGATGAATTCTCAAAGGGGTTAGTACACGGGAATTTCATGAAAATATCACCGGGAAGTTTTTTGATATTTTCACATAAATGGGTCCCTATGGATATATGAATTTGGTCACGACCATATTTGGGCAGTCGGGACTGAATCGGAGCAGATATAATGAAGTTCTATTTTTTGACGAATTCTCAAAGGGGTTAGTACACGGGAATTTCTTGAAAATATCCCCGGGCAGATTCTTTTGATATTTTCACATAAATGGGTCCCTATGGATATATGAATTTGGTCACGACCATATTTGAGGCAGTCGAGACTGAATCAGAGCAGATATAATGAAGTTCGATTTTTTGACGAATTCTCAAAGGGGTTAGTACACGGGAATTTCATGAAAATTACACCGGGAAGTTTCTTTTGATATTTTCACATAAATGGGTCCCTATGGATATATGAATTTGTTCACGACCATATTTGGGACAGTCGGGACTGAATCGGAGCAGATATAATGAAGTTCTATTTTTTGACGAATTCTCAAAGGGGTTAGTACACGGGAATTTCTTGAAAATATCCCCGGGCAGATTCTTTTGATATTTTCACATAAATGGGTTCCTATGGATATATGAATTTGGTCACGACCATATTTGAGGCAGTCGGGACTGAATCAGAGCAGATATAATGAAGTTCGATTTTTTGACGAATTCTCAAAGGGGTTAGTACACGGGAATTTCATGAAAATTACACCGGGAAGTTTGTTTGATATTTTCACATAAATGGGTCCCTATGGATATATGAATTTGGTCACGACCATATTTGGGCAGTCGGGACTGAATCGGAGCAGATATAATGAAGTTCTATTTTTGACGAATTCTCAAAGGGTTAGTACACGGGAATTTCTTGAAAATATCACCGGGCAGATTCTTTTGATATTTTCACATAAATGGGTCCTATGGATATATGAATTTGGTCACGACCATATTTGAGGCAGTCGGACTGAATCAGAGCAGATATAACGAAGTTCGAGTTTTTGACGAATTCTCAAAGGGGTTAGTACACTGGAATTTCATGAAAATTTCACCGGGAAGTTTCGTTTGATATTTTCACATAAATGGGTCCCTATAGATATATGAATTTGGTCATGACCATATTTGGGGCAGTCAGGACTGAATCGTAGCTGATATAATGAATTTCGAGTTTTTAACGAATTCTCAAAGGGGTTAGTACACGGGAATTTCTTGAAAATATCCCCGGGCAGATTCTTTTGATATTTTCACATAAATGGGTTCCAATGGATATATGAATTTGGTCACGACCATATTTGAGGCAGTCGGGACTGAATCAGAGTAGATATAATGAAGTTCGATTTTTTGACGAATTCTCAAAGGGGTTAGTACACGGGAATTTCATGAAAATATCACGGGAAGTTTCTTTTGATATTTTCACATAAATAGGTCCCTATGGATATATGAATTTGGTCACGACCATATTTGGGG
Source organism: Daucus carota subsp. sativus (assembly GCF_001625215.2). Classification (NCBI taxonomy): domain Eukaryota; kingdom Viridiplantae; phylum Streptophyta; class Magnoliopsida; order Apiales; family Apiaceae; genus Daucus; species Daucus carota. Next base: position 1,064,405 of record NC_030386.2, on the reverse strand, counting down.
CAGTCGGGACTGAATCGGAGCAGATATAATGAAGTTCGATTTTTTGACGAATTCTCAAAGGGGTTAGTACACGGGAATTTCATGAAAATTACACCGGGCAGATTCTTTTGATATTTTCACATAAATGGGTCCCTATGGATATATGAATTTGGTCACGACCATATTTGAGGCAGTCGGGACTGAATCGGAGCAGATATAATGAAGTTCGATTTTTTGACGAATTCTCAAAGGGTTAGTACACGGGAATTTCATGAAAATTACACCGGGAAGTTTCTTTTGATATTTTCACATAAATGGGTCCCTATGGATATATGAATTTGGTCACGACCATATTTGAGGCAGTCGGGACTGAATCAGAGCAGATATAATGAAGTTCGATTTTTTGACGAATTCTCAAAGGGGTTAGTACACGGGAATTTCATTGAAAATATCACCGGGAAGATTCTTTTGATATTTTCACATAAATGGGTCCCTATGGATATATGAATTTGGTCACGACCATATTTGGGGCAGTCGGGACTGAATCGGAGCAGATATAATGAAGTTCGATTTTTGACGAATTCTCAAAGGGGTTAGTACACGGAATTTCATGAAAATTCACCGGGAAGTTTCTTTTGATATTTTCACATAAATGGGTCCCTATGGATATATGAATTTGGTCACGACCATATTTGGGGCAGTCGGGACTGAATCGGAGCAGATATAATGAAGTTCGAGTTTTTGACGAATTCTCAAAGGGGTTAGTACACGGGAATTTCTTGAAAATATCCCGGGCAGATTCTTTTGATATTTTCACATAAATGGGTCCCTATGGATATATGAATTTGGTCACGACCATATTTGAGGCAGTCGGGACTGAATCAGAGCAGATATAATGAAGTTCGATTTTTTGACGAATTCTCAAAGGGGTTAGTACACGGGAATTTCATGAAAATTACACCGGGAAGTTTCTTTTGATATTTTCACATAAATGGGTCCCTATGGATATATGAATTTGGTCACGACCATATTTGGGGCAGTCGGGACTGAATCGGAGCAGATATAATGAAGTTCGATTTTTTGACGAATTCTCAAAGGGGTTAGTACACGGGAATTTCATGAAAATTTCACCGGGAAGTTTCTTTTGATATTTTCACATAAATGGGTCCCTATGGATATATGAATTTGGTCACGACCATATTTGGGACAGTCGGGACTGAATCGGAGCAGATATAATGAAGTTCTATTTTTGACGAATTCTCAAAGGGTTAGTACACGGGAATTTCTTGAAAATATCCCCGGGCAGATTCTTTTGATATTTTCACATAAATGGGTTCCAATGGATATATGAATTTGGTCACGACCATATTTGAGGCAGTCGGGACTGAATCAGAGTAGATATAATGAAGTTCGATTTTTTGACGAATTCTCAAAGGGGTTAGTACACGGGAATTTCATGAAAATTACACCGGGAAGTTTGTTTGATATTTTCACATAAATGGGTCCCTATGGATATATGAATTTGGTCACGACCATATTTGAGGCAGTCGGGACTGAATCGGAGCAGATATAATGAAGTTCTATTTTTTGACGAATTCTCAAAGGGGTTAGTACACGGAATTTCTTGAAAATATCCCCGGGCAGATTCTTTTGATATTTTCACATAAATGGGTTCCTATGGATATATGAATTTGGTCACGACCATATTTGAGGCAGTCGAGACTGAATCAGAAGCAGATATAACGAAGTTCGATTTTTTGACGAATTCTCAAAAGGGTTAGTACACGGGAATTTCATGAAAATTTCACCGGGAAGTTTCTTTTGATATTTTCACATAAATGGGTCCCTATGATATATGAATTTGGTCACGACCATATTTAGGCAGTCGGGACTGAATCGGAGCAGATATAATGAAGTTCTATTTTTTGACGAATTCTCAAAGGGGTTAGTACACGGGAATTCTTGAAAATATCCCCGGGAAGATTCTTTTGATATTTTCACATAATGGGTCCCTATGGATATATGAATTTGGTCACGACCATATTTGGGGCAGTCGGGACTGAATCGGAGCAGATATAATGAAGTTCGAGTTTTTGACGAATTCTCAAAGGGGTTAGTACACGGGAATTTCATGAAAATTTCACCGGGAAGTTTCGTTTGATATTTTCACATAAATGGGTCCCTATAGATATATGAATTTGGTCATGACCATATTTGGGGCAGTCAGGACTGAATCGTAGCTGATATAATGAATTTCGAGTTTTTAACGAATTTCTTGAAAATATCCCCGGGCAGATTCTTTTGATATTTTCACATAAATGGGTTCCAATGGATATATGAATTTGGTCACGACCATATTTGAGGCAGTCGGGACTGAATCAGAGTAGATATAATGAAGTTCGATTTTTTGACGAATTCTCAAAGGGGTTAGTACACGGGAATTTCATGAAAATATCCCTGGGCAGTTTCTTTTGATATTTTCACATAAATAGGTCCCTATGGATATATGAATTTGGTCACGACCATATTTGGGGCAGTCGGGACTGAATCGGAGCTAGATATAATGAAGTTCGATTTTTTGACGAATTCTCAAAGGGGTTAGTACACGGGAATTTCATGAAAATTACACCGGGAAGTTTCTTTTGATATTTTCACATAAATGGGTCCCTATGGATATATGAATTTGGTCACGACCATATTTGGGCAGTCGGGACTGAATCGGAGCAGATATAATGAAGTTCTATTTTTTGACGAATTCTCAAAGGGGTTAGTACACGGGAATTTCTTGAAAATATCCCCGGGCAGATTCTTTTGATATTTTCACATAAATGGGTTCCTATGGATATATGAATTTGGTCACGACCATATTTGAGGCAGTCGAGACTGAATCAGAACAGATATAATGAAGTTCGATTTTTGACGAATTCTCAAAGGGGTTAGTACACGGGAATTTCATGAAAATTACACCGGGAAGTTTCTTTTGATATTTTCACATAAATGGGTCCCTATGGATATATGAATTTGGTCACGACCATATTTGGGGCAGTCGGGACTGAATCGGAGCAGATATAATGAAGTTCTATTTTTTGACGAATTCTCAAAGGGGTTAGTACACGGAATTTCTTGAAAATATCCCCGGGCAGATTCTTTTGATATTTTCACATAAATGGGTCCTAATGGATATATGAATTTGGTCACGACCATATTTGAGGCAGTCGGACTGAATCAGAGTAGATATAATGAAGTTCGATTTTTTGACGAATTCTCAAAGGGGTTAGTACACGGGAATTTCATGAAAATTACACCGGGAAGTTTCGTTTTGATATTTTCACATAAATGGGTCCCTATGGATATATGAATTTGGTCACGACCATATTTAGGAAAGTCGGGACTGAATCGGAGCAGATATAATGAAGTTCGATTTTTTGACGAATTCTCAAAGGGGTTAGTACACGGGAATTTCTGAAAATATCCCGGGCAGATTCTTTTGATATTTTCACATAAATGGGTTCCTATGAATATATGAATTTGGTCACGACCATATTTGGGCAGTCGGACTGAATCAGAGCAGATATAATGAAGTTCGAGTTTTTGACGAATTCTCAAAGGGGTTAGTACACTGGAATTTCATGAAAATTTCACCGGGAAGTTTCGTTTGATATTTTCACATAAATGGGTCCCTATAGATATATGAATTTGGTCATGACCATATTTGGGGCAGTCAGGACTGAATCGTAGCTGATATAATGAATTTCGAGTTTTTAACGAATTCTCAAAGGGGTTAGTACACGGGAATTTCTTGAAAATATCCCCGGGCAGATTCTTTTGATATTTTCACATAAATGGGTTCCAATGGATATATGAATTTGGTCACGACCATATTTGAGGCAGTCGGACTGAATCAGAGTAGATATAATGAAGTTCGATTTTTTGACGAATTCTCAAAGGGGTTAGTACACGGGAATTTCATGAAAATATCCTGGGCAGTTTTTTTATATTTCCACATAATAGGTCCCTATGGATATATGAATTTGTTCACGACCATATTTGGGGCAGTCGGGACTGAATCAGAGTAGATATAATGAAGTTCGATTTTTTGACGAATTCTCAAAGGGGTTAGTACACGGGAATTTCATGAAAATTACACCGGGAAGTTTGTTTTGATATTTTCACATAAATGGGTCCCTATGGATATATGAATTTGGTCACGACCATATTTGGGACAGTCGGGACTGAATCGGAGCAGATATAATGAAGTTCTATTTTTTGACGAATTCTCAAAGGGGTTAGTACACGGGAATTTCTTGAAAATATCCCCAGGCAGATTCTTTTGATATTTTCACATAAATGGGTTCCTATGGATATATGAATTTGGTCACGACCATATTTGAGGCAGTCGAGACTGAATCAGAACAGATATAATGAAGTTCGATTTTTTGACGAATTCTCAAAGGGGTTAGTACACTGGGAATTTCATGAAAATTACACCGGGAGGTTTCTTTTGATATTTTCACATAAATGGGTCCCTATGGATATATGAATTTGGTCACGACCATATTTGGGCAATCGGGACTGAATCGGAGCAGATATAACGAAGTTCTATTTTTTGACGAATTCTCAAAGGGGGGTTAGTACACAGGAATTTCATGAAAATTTCACCGGGAAGTTTCTTTTGATATTTTCACATAAATGGGTCCCTAAGGATATATGAATTTGGTCACGACCATATTTCAGGAAGTCGGGACTGAATCAGAGTAGATATAATGAAGTTCGATTTTTGACGAATTCTCAAAGGGGTTAGTACACGGGAATTTCATGAAAATACACCGGGAAGTTGTTTTGATATTTTCACATAAATGGGTCCCTATAGGATATATGAATTTGGTCACGACCATATTTGGGGCAATCGGTACTGAATCGGAGCAGATATAACGAAGTTCGAGTTTTTGACGAATTCTCAAAGGGGTTAGTACACGGGAATTTCTTGAAAATATTCCCGGGCAGATTCTTTTGATATTTTCACATAAATGGGTTCCTATAAATATATGAATTTGGTCACGACCATATTTGGGGCATTCGGGACTGAATCGGAGCAGATATAATGAAGTTCGAGTTTTTGACGAATTCTCAAAGGGGTTAGTACACTGGAATTTCATGAAAATTCACCGGGAAGTTTCGTTTGATATTTTCACATAAATGGGTCCCTATAGATATATGAATTTGGTCATGACCATATTTGGGGCAGTCAGGACTGAATCGTAGCTGATATAATGAATTTCGAGTTTTTAACGAATTCTCAAAGGGGTTAGTACACGGGAATTTCTTGAAAATATCCCCGGGCAGATTCTTTTGATATTTTCACATAAATGGGTTCCAATGGATATATGAATTTGGTCACGACCATATTTGAGGCAGTCGGGACTGAATCAGAGTAGATATAATGAAGTTCGATTTTTTGACGAATTCTCAAAGGGGTTAGTACACGGGAATTTCATGAAAATACACCGGGAAGTTTTTTGATATTTTCACATAAATGGGTCCCTATGGATATATGAATTTGGTCACGACCATATTTGAGGCAAGTCGGGACTGAATCGAGAGCAGATATAATGAAGTTCGATTTTTGACGAATTCTCAAAGGGGTTAGTACACGGGAATTTCATGAAAATTTCACCGGGAAGTTTCTTTTGATATTTTCACATAAATGGGTCCCTATGGATATATGAATTTGGTCACGACCATATTTGAGGCAGCCGAGACTGAATCGGAGCAGATATAATGAAGTCGAGTTTTTGACGAATTCTCAAAGGGTTAGTACACGGGAATTTCATGAAAATTACACCGGGAAGTTTCGTTTGATATTTTCACATAAATGGGTCCCTATGGATATATGAATTTGGTCATGACCATATTTGGGGCAGTCGGACTGAATCGGAGCTGATATAATGAAGTTCGAGTTTTTAACGAATTCTCAAAGGGGTTAGTACACGGGAATTTCTGAAAATATCCCCGGGCAGATTCTTTTGATATTTTCACATAAATGGGTTCCAATGGATATATGAATTTGGTCACGACCATATTTCAGGCAGTCGGGACTGAATCAGAGTAGATATAATGAAGTTCGATTTTTTGACGAATTCTCAAAGGGGTTAGTACACGGGAATTTCATGAAAATTACACCGGGAAGTTTGTTTTGATATTTTCACATAAATGGGTCCCTATGGATATATGAATTTGGTCACGACCATATTTGGGGCAGTCGGGACTGAATCGGAGCAGATATAATGAAGTTCGATTTTTTGACGAATTCTCAAAGGGGTTAGTACACGGGAATTTCTTGAAAATATCCCCGGGCAGATTCTTTTGATATTTTCACATAAATGGGTCCCTATGGATATATGAATTTGGTCACGACCATATTTGAGGCAGTCGGGACTGAATCGGAGCAGATATAATGAAGTTCGAGTTTTTGACGAATTCTCAAAGGGGTTAGTACACTGGAATTTCATGAAAATTTCACCGGGAAGTTTCGTTTGATATTTTCACATAAATGGGTCCCTATAGATATATGAATTTGGTCACGACCATATTTGGGCAGTCAGGACTGAATCGGAGCTGATATAATGAAGTTCGAGTTTTTAACGAATTCTCAAAGGGGTTAGTACACGGGAATTTCTTGAAAATATCCCCGGGCAGATTCTTTTGATATTTTCACATAAATGGGTTCCAATGGATATATGAATTTGGTCACGACCATATTTGAGGCAGTCGGGACTGAATCAGAGTAGATATAATGAAGTTCGATTTTTTGACGAATTCTCAAAGGGGTTAGTACACGGGAATTTCATGAAAATTACACCGGGAAGTTTCTTTTGATATTTTCACATAAATGGGTCCCTATGGATATATGAATTTGGTCACGACCATATTTGGGGCAGTCGGGACTGAATCGGAGCAGATATAATGAAGTTCGATTTTTTGACGAATTCTCAAAGGGGTTAGTACACGGGAATTTCATGAAAATTACACCGGGAAGTTTCTTTTGATATTTTCACATAAATGGGTCCCTATGGATATATGAATTTGGTCATGACCATATTTGGGCAGTCGGGACTGAATCGGAGCAGATATAATGAAGTTCTATTTTTTGACGAATTCTCAAAGGGGTTAGTACACGGGAATTTCATGAAAATATCACCGGGAAGTTTCGTTTGATATTTTCACATAAATGGGTCCCTATGGATATATGAATTTGGTCACGACCATATTTGGGCAGTCGGACTGAATCGAGCAGATATAATGAAGTTCGATTTTTTTAACGAATTCTCAAAGGGGTTAGTACACGGGAATTTCATGAAAATATCACCGGGAAGTTCTTTTGATATTTTCACATAAATGGGTCCATATGGATATATGAATTTGGTCACGACCATATTTGGGCAATCGGGACTGAATCGGAGCAGATATAACGAAGTTCGATTTTTTGACGAATTCTCAAAGGGGTTAGTACACGGGAATTTCATGAAAATTCACCGGGAAGTTTCGTTTGATATTTTCACATAAATGGGTCCCTAGGATATATGAATTTGGTCACTGACCATATTTGGGGCAGTCGGGACTGAATCGTAGCTGATATAATGAATTTCGAGTTTTTGACGAATTCTCAAAGGGGTTAGTACACGGGAATTTCTTGAAAATATCCCCGGGCAGATTCTTTTGATATTTTCACATAAAGGGTTCCAATGGATATATGAATTTGGTCACGACCATATTTGAGGCAGTCGGGACTGAATCAGAGAAGATATAATGAAGTTCGATTTTTGACGAATTCTCAAAGGGGTTAGTACACGGAATTTCATGAAAATTACACCGGGAGTTTCTTTTGATATTTTCACATAAATGGGTCCCTATGGATATATGAATTTGGTCACGACCATATTTGGGGCAGTCGGGACTGAATCGGAGCAGATATAATAAAGTTCGATTTTTTGACGAATTCTCAAAGGGTTAGTACACGGGAATTTCTTGAAAATATCCCCGGGCAGATTCTTTTGATATTTTCACATAAATGGGTCCCTATGGATATATGAATTTGGTCACGACCATATTTGAGGCAGCGGGACTGAATAGGAGCAGATATAATGAAGTTCGATTTTTTGACTGAATTCTCAAAGGGGTTAGTACACGGGAATTTCATGAAAATTACACCGGGAAGTTTCTTTTGATATTTTCACATAAATGGGTCCCTATGGATATATGAATTTGGTCACGACCATATTTGGGGCAGTCGGGACTGAATCAGAGCAGATATAATGAAGTTCGATTTTTTGACGAATTCTCAAAGGGGTTAGTACACGGGAATTTCTTGAAAATATCCCCGGGCAGATTCTTTTGATATTTTCACATAAATGGGTTCCAATGGATATATGAATTTGGTCACGACCATATTTGAGGCAGTCGGGACTGAATCAGAGCAGATATAATGAAGTTCGATTTTTTGACGAATTCTCAAAGGGGTTAGTACACGGGAATTTCATGAAAATTACACCGGGAAGTTTCTTTTGATATTTCACATAAATGGGTCCCTATGGATATATGAATTTGGTCACGACCATATTTGGGCAGTCGGGACTGAATCGGAGCAGATATAATGAAGTTCTATTTTTTGACGAATTCTCAAAGGGGTTAGTACACGGGAATTTCTTGAAATATCCCCGGGCAGATTCTTTTGATATTTTCACATAAATGGGTTCCTATGGATATATGAATTTGGTCACGACCATATTTAAGGCAGTCGAGACTGAATCAGAAAGATATAATGAAGTTCGATTTTTTGACGAATTCTCAAAGGGGGTTAGTACACGGGAATTTCATGAAAATTACACCGGGAAGTTTCGTTTGATATTTTCACATAAATGGGTCCCTATAGATATATGAATTTGGTCACTGACCATATTTGGGGCAGTCAGGACTGAATCGTAGCAGATATAATGAATTTCGAGTTTTTAACGAATTCTCAAAGGGGTTAGTACACGGGAATTTCTTGAAAATATCCCGGGCAGATTCTTTTGATATTTTCACATAAATGGGTTCCAATGGATATATGAATTTGGTCACGACCATATTTGAGGCAGTCGGGACTGAATCAGAGTAGATATAATGAAGTTCGATTTTTTGACGAATTCTCAAAGGGGTTAGTACACGGGAATTCATGAAAATATCCCGGGCAGTTTCTTTTGATATTTCACATAAATAGGTCCCTATGGATATATGAATTGGTCACGACCATATTTGGGCAGTCGGGACTGAATCGGAGAAGATATAATGAAGTTCGATTTTTTGACGAATTCTCAAAGGGTTAGTACACGGGAATTTCATGAAAATACACCGGGAAGATTCTTTTGATATTTTCACATAAATGGGTCCTATGGATATATGAATTTGGTCACGACCATATTTGGGCAAGTCGGGACTGAATCGGAGCAGATATAATGAAGTTCTATTTTTTGACGAATTCTCAAAGGGGTTAGTACACGGGAATTTCATGAAAATATCACCGGGCAGTTTCTTTTGATATTTTCACATAAATGGGTCCCTATGGATATATGAATTTGGTCACGACCATATTTGAGGCAGTCGGGACTGAATCAGAGCAGATATAATGAAGTTCGATTTTTTGACGAATTCTCAAAGGGGTTAGTACACGGGAATTTCATGAAAATTACACCGGGAAGTTCTTTTGATATTTTCACATAAATGGGTCCCTATGGATATATGAATTTGGTCACGACCATATTTGGGGCAATCGGGACTGAATCGGAGCAGATATAACGAAGTTCGAGTTTTTGACGAATTCTCAAAGGGGTTAGTACACGGGAATTTCATGAAAATTTCACGGGAAGTTTCTTTTGATATTTTCACATAAATGGGTCCCTATGGATATATGAATTTGGTCACGACCATATTTGGGCAGTCGGACTGAATCGGAGCAGATATAATGAAGTTCGAGTTTTTGACGAATTCTCAAAGGGGTTAGTACACGGGAATTTCTTGAAAAATATCCCCGGGCAGATTCTTTTGATATTTTCACATAAATGGGTCCTATGGATATGAATTTGGTCACGACCATATTTGAGGCAGTCGAGACTGAATCAGAGCAGATATAATGAAGTTCGATTTTTGACGAATTCTCAAAGGGTTAGTACACGGAATTTCATGAAAATTACACGGGAAGTTTCGTTTGATATTTTCACATAATGGGTCCCTATGGATATATAAATTGTCATGACCATATTTGGGGCAGTCGGACTGAATGTAGCAGATATAATGAAGTCGAGTTTTTGACGAATTCTCAAAGGGGTTAGTACACGGGAATTTCTTGAAATATCCCCGGGCAGATTCTTTTGATATTTCACATAAATGGGTCCAATGGATATATGAATTGGTCACGACCATATTGAGGCAGTCGGGACTGAATCAGAGTAGATATAATGAAGTTCGATTTTTTGACGGAATTCTCAAAGGGGTTAGTACACGGAATTTCATGAAATTACACAGGGAAGTTTTTTTGATATTTTAACATAAAGGGTCCCTATGGATATATGAATTTGGTCACGACCATATTTGGGCAGTCGGGACTGAATCGAGCAGAATAATGAAGTTCGATTTTTGACGAATTCTCAAAGGGATTAGTACACGGGAATTTCTTGAAAATATCCCCGGCAGATTCTTTTTGATATTTTCACATAAATGGTTCCTATGGATAATATGAATTTGGTCACGGACATATTTTTTTTTTTTTTTTGGGGCTGGCAGTCGAGACTGAATCAGAACAGATATAATGAAGTTCGATTTTTTGACGAATCTCAAAGGGTGTAGGTACACGGGAATTATGAAAACTATCCACCGGGCAGTTTCTTTGATATTTTCCACATACATAGGGCCCTATGGATAATATGAATTTGGTCACGACCCTATTGGGGCAAGTCGGGACTGAATCGGAGCAGATATAAAGAAGTTCTCTTTTTGACGAATTCTCAAAGGGGGTTAGTACAAGGAATTTCATGAAAATTCACCGGGAAGTTTCTTTTGATATTTTCACATAAATGGGTCCCTAAGGATATATGAATTTGGTCACGACCATATTTCAGGAAGTCGGGACTGAATCAGAGTAGATATAATGAAGTTCGATTTTTTGACGAATTCTCAAAGGGGTTAGTACACGGGAATTTCATGAAAATTACACCGGAAGTTGCTTTTTGATATTTTCACATAAATGGGTCCCTATGGATATATGAATTTGTTCACGACCATATTTGGGGCAATCGGTACTGAATCGGAGCAGGTATAACGAAATTCGAGTTTTTGACGAATTCTCAAAGGGGTAGTACACGGGAATTTCTTGAAAATATCCCCGGGCAGATTCTTTTGATATTTCACATAAATGGGTTCCTATGGATATATGAATTTGGTCACGACCATATTTGGGGCAGTCGGGACTGAATCGGAGCAGATATAATGAAGTTCGATTTTTTGACGAATTCTCAAAGGGGTTAGTACACGGGAATTTCATGAAAATTTCCACCGGGAAGTTTTTTTGATATTTCACATAAATGGGTCCCTATGATATATGAATTTGGTCACGACCATATTTGGGGCAGTCGGGACTGAATCGGAGCAGATATAATGAAGTTCGATTTTTGACGAATTCTCAAAGGGGTTAGTACACCGGAATTTCATGAAAATTCCCCGGGAAGTTTCTTTTGATATTTTCACATAAATGGGTTCCTATGGATATATGAATTTGGTCACGACCATATTTGGGGCAGTCGGGACTGAATCGGAGCAGATATAATGAAGTTCGATTTTTGACGAATTCTCAAAGGGGTTAGTACACGGGAATTTCATGAAAATATCCCGGGAAGTTTTTTTGAATTTTCACATAAATGGTTCCCTATGGATATATGAATTTGTCACGACCATATTTGGGAGTCGGGACTGAATCCGAGCAGATATAATGAAGTTCGATTTTTTGACGAATTCTCAAAGGGTTAGTACACGGGAATTTCATGAAAATTACACCGGGAAGTTTGTTTTGATATTTTCACATAAATGGGTCCCTATGGATATATGAATTTGGTCACGACCATATTTGGGGCAGTCGGGACTGAATCGGAGCAGATATAATGAAGTTCGATTTTTTGACGAATTCTCAAAGGGGTTAGTACACGGGAATTTCATGAAAATATCCACGGCAGTTTCTTTTGATATTTTCACATAAATGGGTCCCTATGGATATATGAATTTGGTCACGACCATATTTGAGGCAGTCGAGACTGAATCAGAGCAGATATAATGAAGTTCGATTTTTTGACGAATTCTCAAAGGGGTTAGTACACGGGAATTTCATGAAAATTACACCGGGAGGTTCTTTTGATATTTTCACATAAATGGGTCCCTATGGATATATGAATTTGGTCACGACCATATTTGGGGCAGTCGGGACTGAATCGGAGCAGATATAACGAAGTTCGATTTTTTGACGAATTCTCAAAGGGGGTTAGTACACGGGAATTTCATGAAAATTTCACCGGGAATTTCTTTTGATATTTTCACATAAATGGGTCCCTATGGATATATGAATTTGGTCACGACCATATTTGGGGCAGTCGGGACTGAATCGGAGCAGATATAATGAAGTTCGATTTTTTGACGAATTCTCAAGGGTTAGTACACGGGAATTTCATGAAAATTACACCGGGAGTTTCTTTTGATATTTTCACATAAATGGGTCCCTAAGGATATATGAATTTGGTCACGACCATATTTGGGGCAGTCGGACTGAATCGGAGCAGATATAATGAAGTTCGATTTTTTGACGAATTCTCAAAGGGGTTAGTACACGGGAATTTCATGAAAATATTCCCGGGCGAGTCTTTTGATATTTTCACATAAATGGGTCCCTATGGATATATGAATTTGGTCACGACCATATTTGGGGCAGTCGGGACTGAATCGGAGCAGATATAATGAAGTTCGAGTTTTTGACGAATTCTCAAAGGGGTTAGTACACGGGAATTTCATGAAAATTTCACCGGGAAGTTTCGTTTGATATTTTCACATAAATGGGTCCTATGGATATATGAATTTGGTCACGACCATATTTGGGGCAGTCAGGACTGAATCGTAGCAGATATAATGAAGTTCGAGTTTTTGACGAATTCTCAAAGGGGTTAGTACACGGGAATTTCTTGAAAATATCCCGGGCAGATTCTTTTGATATTTTCACATAAATGGGTCCTATGGATATATGAATTTGGTCACGACCATATTTGAGGCAGTCGGGACTGAATCGGAGCAGATAATGAAGTTCGATTTTTGGACGAATTCTCAAAGGGGTTAGTACACGGGAATTTCATGAAAATTCCCCGGCAGTTTTTTTTTTTCACATAAATGGGTCCCTATGGATATATGAATTTGTTCACGACCATATTTGGGGCAGTCGGACTGAATCAGAGCAGATATAATGAAGTTCGATTTTTTGACGAATTCTCAAAGGGGTTAGTACACGGGAATTTCATGAAAATTACACCGGGAAGTTTCTTTTGATATTTTCACATAAATGGGTCCCTATGGATATATGAATTTGGTCACGACCATATTTTTGGCAGTCGGGACTGAATCGGAGCAGATATAATGAAGTTCGATTTTTTGACGAATTCTCAAAGGGGTTAGTACACGGGAATTTCTGAAAATATCCCGGGCAGATTCGTTTGATATTTTCACATAAATGGGTCCTATGGATATATGAATTTGGTCACGACCATATTTGGGGCAGTCGGGACTGAATCAGAGCAGATATAATGAAGTTCGATTTTTTGACGAATTCTCAAAGGGGTTTAGTACACGGGAATTTCATGAAAATTACACCGGGAGATTTCTTTTGATATTTTCACATAAATGGGTCCCTATGGATATATGAATTTGGTCACGACCATATTTGGGGCAATCGGGACTGAATCGGAGCAGATATAACGAAGTTCGATTTTTTGACGAATTCTCAAAGGGGTAGTACACGGGAATTTCATGAAAATTTCACCGGGAAGTTTCTTTTGATATTGTTCACATAAATGGGTCCCTAAGGATATATGAATTTGGTCACGACCATATTTGCGGGGACTAAATCGGGCAGATATAATGAAGTTATTTTTGACGAATTCTCAAAGGGGTTAGTACACGGGAATTTCTTGAAAATATCCCCGGGCAGATTCTTTGATATTTTCACATAAATGGGTCCTATGGATATATGAATTGGTCACGACCATATTTGAGGCAGCGAGACTGAATCGGCAGATATATGAAGTTCGATTTTTTGATGATTCTCAAAGGGGTTAGTACACGGGAATTTCATGAAAAATTACACCGGGAAGTTTCTTTTGTATTTTCACATAAATGGGTCCCTATGGATATGATTTTTTCAGACCATATTTGGGGCACGGGACTAATCGGAGCGATATAATGAAGTTCTATTTTGACGAATTCTCAAAGGGGTTAGTACACGGGAATTTCTTGAAAAAATCCCCGGGCAGATTCTTTTGATATTTTCACATAAATGGGTTCCAATGGATATATGAAATTGGTCACGACCATATTTGAGGCCGTCGGGACTGAATCAGAGTAGATATAATGAGTTCGATTTTTTGACGAATTCTCAAGGGGTTAGTACACGGGAATTTTGAAATTACACCGGGAGTTTGTTTGATTTTAACATAATGGGTCCCTATGGATATTGTTTGGTCACGACCCATTTGGGAGTCGGGACTGATCGGAGGATATATGAAGTTCTTTTTTGACGATTCTCACAGGGGTTTACACGGGAATTTCTTGAAATTTCCCGGGCAGATTCTTTTGATATTTTCACCTAATGGGTCCTTGGTATGATTTGGTCACGACCATATTTAAGCAGTCGAGACTGTCGAAGTATAACTGAAGTTCGAGTTTTTGACGTTCTCCAAGGGTTAGTACATGGAATTTCATGAAAATTTTCACGGGAAGTCGTTTGATATTTTCACCTAAATTGGTCCCTATGATTTATGAATTTGGTCATGATATTTGGGGCAGTCAGGACTGAATCGTAGCTGATATAATGAATTTCGAGTTTTTAACGAATTCTCAAAGGGTTA
Organism: Daucus carota subsp. sativus; assembly: GCF_001625215.2. NCBI lineage: Eukaryota > Viridiplantae > Streptophyta > Magnoliopsida > Apiales > Apiaceae > Daucus > Daucus carota. Next base: position 1,049,244 of record NC_030386.2, on the reverse strand, counting down.
GTCACGGGATTTCTTGAAAATATCCCCGGCAGATCTTTTGATATTTTCACATAAATGGGTTCCAATGGATATATGAATTTGGTCACGACCTTTTGAGGCAGTCGGGACTGAATCAGAGTAGATATAATGAAGTTCGATTTTTGACGAATTCTCAAAGGGGTTAGTACACGGGATTTCATGAAAATATCCGGGCAGTTTTTTTATATTTCCACATAAATGGTCCCTATTGGATATATGAATTTGGTCACGACCATATTTGGGGCAGTCGGGACTGAATCGGAGCAGATATAATAAGTCGATTTTTTGACGAATTCTCAAAGGGTTATTAGCACACGGGAATTTCTTGAAAATACCGGGCATATTCTTTTGATATTTTCACATAAATGGGTCCCTATGGATATATGAATTTGGTCACGACCATATTTGAGGCAGCCGAGACTGAATCGGAGCAGATATAATGAAGTTCGATTTTTGATGAATTCTCAAAGGGGTTAGTACACGGGAATTTCATGAAAATTACACCGGGAAGTTTCTTTTGATATTTTCACCTAAATGGGTCCCTATGGATTTATGAATTTGTTCACGACCATATTTGGGGCAGTCGGGACTAAATCGGAGCAGATATAATGAAGTTCTATTTTTTGACGAATTCTCAAAGGGGTAGTACACGGGGATTTCTTGAAAATATCCCCGGGCAGATTCTTTTGATTTTTCACATAAATGGGTTCCAATGGATATATGAATTTGGTCACGACCATATTTGAGGCAGTCGGGACTGAATCAGAGTAGATATAATGAAGTTCGATTTTTGACGAATTCTCAAAGGGGTTAGTACACGGGAATTTCATGAAAATTACACCGGGAAGTTTGTTTTGATATTTTAACAATAAATGGGTCCCTATGGATATATGAATTTGGTCACGACCATATTTAGGACAGTCGGGACTGAATCGGAGCAGATATAATGAAGTTCTATTTTTTGACGAATTCTCAAAGGGGTTAGTACACACGGGAATTTCTTGAAAATATCCCGGGCAGATTCTTTTGATATTTTCACAATAATGGGTTCCTATGGATATATGAATTTGGTCACGACCTATTTAAGGCAGTCGAGACTGAATCAGAACAGATATAACGAAGTTCGAGTTTTTGACGAATTTCAAAGGGTTAGTACATTGATTTCAGAAAATTTCACCGGGAAGTTTCGTTTGATATTTTCACATAAATGGGTCCCTATAGATATATGATTTGGTCATGACCATATTTGGGGCAGTCAGGACTGAATCGTAGCTGATATATGAATTTCGAGTTTTTACGATTCTCAAAGGGGTTAGTACACGGGAATTTCTTGAAAATATCCCCGGGCAGATTCTTTTGATATTTTCACATAATGGGTTCCAATGGTATTGAATTTGGTCACGACCATATTTGAGGCAGTCGGGACTGAATCAGAGTAGATATAATGAAGTTCGATTTTTTGACGAATTCTCAAAGGGGTTAGTACAAGGGATTTCATGAAAATATCCTTGGGCAGTTTTTTTTATATTTCCACATTAATAGGTCCCTATGATATATGAATTTGTCACGACCATATTTGGGGCGTCGGGACTGAATCGAGTAGATATATGAAGTTCGATTTTTTGACGAATTCTCAAAGGGGTTAGTACACGGGAATTTCATGAAAAATACACGGGAAGTTTGTTTTGTATTTCACATAAATGGGTTCCTATGGATATATGAATTTGGTCACGACCATATTTGGGACAGTCGGGACTAATCGGAGCAGATATAATGAAGTTCTATTTTTTGACGAATTTCAAAGGGGTTAGTACACGGGATTTCTTGAAAATATCCCCGGGCAGATTCTTGAAATTTTCACATAAATGGGTTCCTATGATATATGAATTTGGTCCGACCATATTTGAGGCAGTCGAGGACTGAATCAGAACAGATATAATGAAGTTCGATTTTTTGACGAATTCTCAAAGGGTTAGTACACGGGAATTTCATGAAAATTACACCGGGAGGTTTCTTTTGATATTTTCACATAAATGGGTCCCTATGGATATATGATTTGGTCACCGACCATATTTGGGGCAATCGGGACTGAATCGGAGCAGATATAACGAAGTTCGATTTTTTGACGAATTCTCAAAGGGGGGTTAGTACACCGGAATTTCATGAAAATTTCACCCGGGAAGTTTCTTTTGATATTTTCACATAAATGGTCCCTAAGGTATTGAATTTGGTCACGACCATTTGGGGCAATCGGTACTGAATCGGGCAGGTATAACGAAATTCGAGTTTTTGACGAATTCTCAAAGGGGTTGTACACCGGGAATTTCTTGAAAATATCCCCGGGCAGATTCTTTTGATATTTTCACATAAATGGGTCCTATCGGATATATGAATTTGTCAACCATATTTGAGGCAGCCGGACTGAATCGGAGCAGATATAATGAAGTTCGATTTTTTGATGATTCTCAAAGGGGTTAGTACACGGGAATTTCATGAAAATTACACCGGGAAGTTTCTTTGATATTTCACATAAATGGGTCCCTATGGATATATATTTGTTCACGACATATTTGGGGGCAGTCGGGACTAAATCGGAGCAGATATAATGAAGTTCTATTTTTTGACGAATTCTCAAGGGTAACACGGGATTTCTTGAATATCCCCGGGCAGATTCTTTTGATATTTTCACATAAATGGGTTCCAATGGATATATGAATTTGGTCACGACCATATTTGAGGCAGTCGACTGAATCAGAGTAGATATAATGAAGTTCGATTTTTTGACGATTCTCAAAGGGTTAGTAACGGGAATTTCATGAAATTACACCGGGAAGTTTGTTTTGTATTTTAACATAAATGGGTCCCTATGGATATTGAATTTGGTCACGACCATATTTAGGACAGTCGGACTGAATCGGAGCAGATATAATGAGTTCTATTTTTTGACGAATTCTCAAAGGGGTTTGTACACACGGGAATTTCTTGAAATATCCCCGGGCAGATTCTTTTGTATTTTCACATAAATGGGTTCCTATGGATATATGAATTTGGTCACGACCATATTTGGCAGTCGAGACTGAATCAGAACAGATATAACGAAGTTCGAGTTTTTGACGAATTCTCAAAGGGGTTAGTACACTGGAATTTCATGAAAATTTCACCGGGAAGTTTCGTTTGATATTTTCACATAAATGGGTCCCTATAGATATATGAATTTGGTCATGACCATATTTGGGGCAGTCAGGACTGAATCGTAGCTGATATAATGAATTTCAGTTTTTAACGAATTCTCAAAGGGGTTAGTACACGGGAATTTCTTGAAAATATCCCCGGGCAGATTCTTTTGATATTTTACACTAAATGGGTTCCAATGGATATATGAATTTGGTCACGACCATATTTGAGGCAGTCGGACTGAATCAGAGTAGATATAATGAAGTTCGATTTTTTGACGAATTCTCAAAGGTTAGTACACGGGAATTTCATGAAATATCCTTGGGCAGTTTTTTTATATTTCCACATAAATAGGTCCCTATGGATATATGAATTTGTTCACGACCATATTTGGGCAGTCGGGACTGAATCGGAGTGTATAATGAAGTTCGATTTTTGACGAATTCTCAAAGGGGTTGTACACGGGAATTTATGAAATTACACCGGAATTTGTTTTGATATTTTCACATAAATGGGTCCCTATGGATATATGAATTTGGTCACGACCATATTTGGGACAGTCGGGACTGAATCGGAGCAGATATAATGAAGTTCATTTTTTGACGAATTCTCAAAGGGGTTAGTACAGGGGATTCTTGAAAATATCCCCGGGCAGATTTTTGATATTTTCACATAAATGGGTTTCCTATGGATATATGAATTTGGTCACGACCATATTTGAGGCAGTCGAGACTGATCAGAACAGATATAATGAAGTTCGATTTTTGACGAATTCTCAAAGGGGTGTAACACGGGAATTTCATGAAATTACACCGGGAGGTTTCTTTTGATATTTTCACATAAATGGGTCCCTATGGATATGAATTTGGTCACGACCAATTTGGGGCAATCGGCTGAATCGAGCAGATATAACGAAGTTCGATTTTTTGACGAATTCTCAAAGGGGGTTAGTACACAGGAATTCATGAAAATTTCACCGGAAGTTTCTTTTGATATTTTCACATAAAAATTGAGGTATTTCTAGTATCACCCCTGTCTTGTACACGCTTCATTTGGGCCAGAGTATAAACAGTTAAGCCCACTCGATCCTTATGCCCACATTCTCATCGCCCGTCCCCCCAACCACTTTCCATCCCCTAAAAGAAAAACCTTTAATCTTCCCCTCAAAAACTTCCTTGTTCCTATCTCCCCCTCCCCCTACCCCCCCCTTTATACCCCAACGGGTCGTCCCTAAGGAAAGGGGTTAGTACACTGGAATTTCATGAAAATTTCACCGGGAAGTTTCGTTTGATATTTTCACATAAATGGTCCCTATAGATTTATGAATTTGGTCATGACCATATTTGGGGCAGTCAGGACTGAATCGTAGCTGATATAATGAATTTCGAGTTTTAACGAATTCTCAAAGGGGTTAGTACACGGGAATTTCTTGAAATATCCCCGGGCAGATTCTTTTGATATTTTCACATAAATGGGTTCCAATGGATATATGAATTTGGTCACGACCATATTTGAGGCAGTCGGGACTGAATCAGAGTAGATATAATGAAGTTCGATTTTTGACGAATTCTCAAAGGGGTTAGTACACGGGAATTTCATGAAAATATCCCTGGGCAGTTTTTTTATATTTCCACATAAATAGGTCCCTATGGATATATGAATTTGGTCACGACCATATTTGGGGCAGTCGGGACTGAATCGGAGCAGATATAATAAAGTTCGATTTTTTGACGAATTCTCAAAGGGATTATTAGCACACGGGAATTTCTTGAAAATATCCCCGGGCATATTCTTTTGATATTTTCACATAAATGGGTCCCTATGGATATATGAATTTGGTCACGACCATATTTGAGGCAGTCGAGACTGAATCAGAACAGATATAATGAAGTTCGATTTTTTGACGAATTCTCAAAGGGGTTAGTACACGGGAATTTCATGAAAATTACACCGGGAAGTTTCTTTTGATATTTTCACATAAATGGGTCCCTATAGGATATATGAATTTGTTCACGACCATATTTGGGGCAGTCGGACTGAATCGTAGCTAGATATAATGAAGTTCTATTTTTGACGAATTCTCAAAGGGGTTAGTACACGGGAATTTCTTGAAAATATCCCCGGGCAGATTCTTTTGATATTTTCACATAAATGGGTTCCTATGGATATATGAATTTGGTCACGACCATATTTGAGGCAGTCGGGACTGAATCGTAGTAGATATAATGAAGTTCGATTTTTTGACGAATTCTCAAAGGGGTTAGTACACGGGAATTTCATGAAAATTACACCGGGAAGTTTCTTTTGATATTTTCACATAAATGGGTCCCTATGGATATATGAATTTGGTCACGACCATATTTGGGGCAGTCGGGACTGAATCGGAGCAGATATAATGAAGTTCTATTTTTTGACGAATTCTCAAAGGGGTTAGTACACGGGAATTTCTTGAAAATATCCCCGGGCAGATTCTTTTGATATTTTCACATAAATGGGTTCCTATGGATATATGAATTTGGTCACGACCATATTTGAGGCAGTCGGGACTGAATCGGAGCAGATATAATGAAGTTCGATTTTTGACGAATTCTCAAAGGGGTTAGTACACGGGAATTTCATGAAAATTACACCGGGAAGTTTCTTTTGATATTTTCACATAAATGGGTCCCTATGGATATATGAATTTGGTCACGACCATATTTAGGCAAGTCGGGACTGAATCGGAGCAGATATAATGAAGTTCGATTTTTTGACGAATTCTCAAAGGGGTTAGTACACGGGAATTTCTTGAAAATATCCCCGGGCAGATTCTTTTGATATTTTCACATAAATGGGTTCCTATGGATATATGAATTTGGTCACGACCATATTTGAGGCAGTCGAGACTGAATCGAGCAGATATAACGAAGTTCGAGTTTTTGACGAATTCTCAAAGGGGTTAGTACACTGGAATTTCATGAAAATTTCACCGGGAAGTTTCGTTTGATATTTTCACATAAATGGGTCCCTATAGATATATGAATTTGGTCATGACCATATTTGGGGCAGTCAGGACTGAATCGTAGCTGATATAATGAATTTCGAGTTTTTAACGAATTCTCAAAGGGGTTAGTACACGGGAATTTCTTGAAAATATCCCCGGGCAGATTCTTTTGATATTTTCACATAAATGGGTTCCAATGGATATATGAATTTGGTCACGACCATATTTGAGGCAGTCGGGACTGAATCAGAGTAGATATAATGAAGTTCGATTTTTTGACGAATTCTCAAAGGGGTTAGTACACGGGAATTTCATGAAAATATCACCGGGCAGTTTTTTTGATATTTTCACATAAATGGGTCCCTATGGATATATGAATTTGGTCACGACCATATTTGGGGCAGTCGGGACTGAATCGGAGCAGATATAATAAAGTTCGATTTTTTGACGAATTCTCAAAGGGATTATTAGCACACGGGAATTTCTTGAAAATATCCCCGGGCATATTCTTTTGATATTTTCACATAAATGGGTCCCTATGGATATATGAATTTGGTCACGACCATATTTGAGGCAGCCGAGACTGAATCGGAGCAGATATAATGAAGTTCGATTTTTTGATGAATTCTCAAAGGGGTTAGTACACGGGAATTTCATGAAAATTACACCGGGAAGTTTCTTTTGATATTTTCACATAAATGGGTCCCTATGGATATATGAATTTGTTCACGACCATATTTGGGGCAGTCGGGACTGAATCGGAGCAGATATAATGAAGTTCTATTTTTTGACGAATTCTCAAAGGGGTTAGTACACGGGATTTTCTTGAAAATATCCCCGGGCAGATTCTTTTGATATTTTCACATAAATGGGTTCCAATGGATATATGAATTTGGTCACGACCATATTTGAGGCAGTCGGGACTGAATCAGAGTAGATATAATGAAGTTCGATTTTTTGACGAATTCTCAAAGGGGTTAGTACACGGGAATTTCATGAAAATTACACCGGGAAGTTTCTTTTGATATTTTCACATAAATGGGTCCCTATGGATATATGAATTTGGTCACGACCATATTTGGGCAGTCGGGACTGAATCGGAGCAGATATAATGAAGTTCTATTTTTTGACGAATTCTCAAAGGGGTTAGTACACGGGAATTTCTTGAAAATATCCCCGGGCAGATTCTTTTGATATTTTCACATAAATGGGTTCCTATGGATATATGAATTTGGTCACGACCATATTTGAGGCAGTCGGGACTGAATCAGAGCAGATATAATGAAGTTCGATTTTTTGACGAATTCTCAAAGGGGTTAGTACACGGGAATTTCATGAAAATTACACCGGGAAGTTTCTTTTGATATTTTCACATAAATGGGTCCCTATAGATATATGAATTTGGTCATGACCATATTTGGGGCAGTCAGGACTGAATCGTAGCTGATATAATGAATTTCGAGTTTTTAACGAATTCTCAAAGGGGTTAGTACACGGGAATTTCTTGAAAATATCCCCGGGCAGATTCTTTTGATATTTTCACATAAATGGGTTCCAATGGATATATGAATTTGGTCACGACCATATTTGAGGCAGTCGGGACTGAATCAGAGTAGATATAATGAAGTTCGATTTTTTGACGAATTCTCAAAGGGGTTAGTACACGGGAATTTCATGAAAATATCCCCGGGCAGTTTCTTTTGATATTTCACATAAATAGGTCCCTATGGATATATGAATTTGGTCACGACCATATTTGGGGCAGTCGGGACTGAATCGGAGCAGATATAATGAAGTTCGATTTTTTGACGAATTCTCAAAGGGGTTAGTACACGGGAATTTCATGAAAATTACACCGGGAAGTTTCGTTTGATATTTTCACATAAATGGGTCCCTATGGATATATGAATTTGGTCACGACCATATTTGGGACAGTCGGGACTGAATCGGAGCAGATATAATGAAGTTCTATTTTTTGACGAATTCTCAAAGGGGTTAGTACACGGGAATTTCTTGAAAATATCCCCGGGCAGATTCTTTTGATATTTTCACATAAATGGGTTCCTATGGATATATGAATTTGGTCACGACCATATTTGAGGCAGTCGGGACTGAATCAGAACAGATATAATGAAGTTCGATTTTTTGACGAATTCTCAAAGGGGTTAGTACACGGGAATTTCATGAAAATTACACCGGGAGTTTCTTTTGATATTTTCACATAAATGGGTCCCTATGGATATATGAATTTGGTCACGACCATATTTGGGGCAATCGGGACTGAATCGGAGCAGATATAACGAAGTTCGATTTTTTGACGAATTCTCAAAGGGGGTTAGTACACAGGAATTTCATGAAAATTTCACCGGGAAGTTTCTTTTGATATTTTCACATAAATGGGTCCCTATAGGATATATGAATTTGGTCACGACCATATTTGGGGCAATCGGTACTGAATCGGAGCAGGTATAACGAATTCGAGTTTTTGACGAATTCTCAAAGGGGTTAGTACACGGGAATTTCTTGAAAATATCCCCGGGCAGATTCTTTTGATATTTTCACATAAATGGGTCCCTATGGATATATGAATTTGGTCACGACCATATTTGAGGCAGCCGAGACTGAATCGGAGCAGATATAATGAAGTTCGATTTTTTGATGAATTCTCAAAGGGGTTAGTACACGGGAATTTCATGAAAATTACACCGGGAAGTTTCTTTTGATATTTTCACATAAATGGGTCCCTATGGATATATGAATTTGTTCACGACCATATTTGGGGCAGTCGGGACTGAATCGGAGCAGATATAATGAAGTTCTATTTTTTGACGAATTCTCAAAGGGTTAGTACACGGGAATTTCTTGAAAATATCCCCGGGCAGATTCTTTTGATATTTTCACATAAATGGGTTCCAATGGATATATGAATTTGGTCACGACCATATTTGAGGCAGTCGGGACTGAATCAGAGTAGATATAATGAAGTTCGATTTTTTGACGAATTCTCAAAGGGGTTAGTACACGGGAATTTCATGAAAATTACACCGGGAAGTTTGTTTTGATATTTTAACATAAATGGGTCCCTATGGATATATGAATTTGGTCACGACCATATTTAGGACAGTCGGGACTGAATCGGAGCAGATATAATGAAGTTCTATTTTTTGACGAATTCTCAAAGGGGTTAGTACACACGGGAATTTCTTGAAAATATCCCCGGGCAGATTCTTTTGATATTTTCACATAAATGGGTTCCTATGGATATATGAATTTGGTCACGACCATATTTAAGGCAGTCGAGACTGAATCAGAACAGATATAACGAAGTTCGAGTTTTTGACGAATTCTCAAAGGGGTTAGTACACTGGAATTTCATGAAAATTTCACCGGGAAGTTTCGTTTGATATTTTCACATAAATGGGTCCCTATAGATATATGAATTTGGTCATGACCATATTTGGGGCAGTCAGGACTGAATCGTAGCTGATATAATGAATTTCGAGTTTTTAACGAATTCTCAAAGGGGTTAGTACACGGGAATTTCTTGAAAATATCCCCGGGCAGATTCTTTTGATATTTTCACATAAATGGGTTCCAATGGATATATGAATTTGGTCACGACCATATTTGAGGCAGTCGGGACTGAATCAGAGTAGATATAATGAAGTTCGATTTTTTGACGAATTCTCAAAGGGGTTAGTACACGGGAATTTCATGAAAATATCCTTGGGCAGTTTTTTTTATATTTCCACATAAATAGGTCCCTATGGATATATGAATTTGTTCACGACCATATTTGGGGCAGTCGGGACTGAATCGGAGTAGATATAATGAAGTTCGATTTTTTGACGAATTCTCAAAGGGGTTAGTACACGGGAATTTCATGAAAATTACACCGGGAAGTTTGTTTTGATATTTTCACATAAATGGGTCCCTATGGATATATGAATTTGGTCACGACCATATTTGGGACAGTCGGGACTGAATCGGAGCAGATATAATGAAGTTCTATTTTTTGACGAATTCTCAAAGGGGTTAGTACACGGGAATTTCTTGAAAATATCCCCGGGCAGATTCTTTTGATATTTTCACATAAATGGGTTCCTATGGATATATGAATTTGGTCACGACCATATTTGAGGCAGTCGAGACTGAATCAGAACAGATATAATGAAGTTCGATTTTTTGACGAATTCTCAAAGGGGTTAGTACACGGGAATTTCATGAAAATTACACCGGGAGGTTTCTTTTGATATTTTCACATAAATGGGTCCCTATGGATATATGAATTTGGTCACGACCATATTTGGGGCAATCGGGACTGAATCGGAGCAGATATAACGAAGTTCGATTTTTTGACGAATTCTCAAAGGGGGGTTAGTACACAGGAATTTCATGAAAATTTCACCGGGAAGTTTCTTTTGATATTTTCACATAAATGGGTCCCTAAGGATATATGAATTTGGTCACGACCATATTTGGGGCAGTCGGGACTGAATCGGAGCAGATATAATGAATTCGAGTTTTTGACGAATTCTCAAAGGGGTTAGTACACGGGAATTTCTTGAAAATATCCCCGGGCAGATTCTTTTGATATTTTCACATAAATGGGTTCCTATGGATATATGAATTTGGTCACGACCATATTTGAGGCAGTCGAGACTGAATCGGAGCAGATATAATGAAGTTCGATTTTTTGACGAATTCTCAAAGGGGTTAGTACACGGGAATTTCATGAAAATTACACCGGGAAGTTTCTTTTGATATTTTCACATAAATGGGTCCCTATGGATATATGAATTTGTTCACGACCATATTTGGGGCAGTCGGGACTGAATCGGAGCAGATATAATGAAGTTCTATTTTTTGACGAATTCTCAAAGGGGTTAGTACACGGGAATTTCTTGAAAATATCCCCGGGCAGATTCTTTTGATATTTTCACATAAATGGGTTCCAATGGATATATGAATTTGGTCACGACCATATTTGAGGCAGTCGGGACTGAATCAGAGTAGATATAATGAAGTTCGATTTTTTGACGAATTCTCAAAGGGGTTAGTACACGGGAATTTCATGAAAATTACACCGGGAAGTTTCTTTTGATATTTTCACATAAATGGGTCCCTATGGATATATGAATTTGGTCACGACCATATTTAGGGCAGTCGGGACTGAATCGGAGCAGATATAATGAAGTTCTATTTTTTGACGAATTCTCAAAGGGGTTAGTACACGGGAATTTCTTGAAAATATCCCCGGGCAGATTCTTTTGATATTTTCACATAAATGGGTTCCTATGGATATATGAATTTGGTCACGACCATATTTGAGGCAGTCGAGACTGAATCAGAGCAGATATAACGAAGTTCGAGTTTTTGACGAATTCTCAAAGGGGTTAGTACACTGGAATTTCATGAAAATTTCACCGGGAAGTTTCGTTTGATATTTTCACATAAATGGGTCCCTATAGATATATGAATTTGGTCATGACCATATTTGGGGCAGTCAGGACTGAATCGTAGCTGATATAATGAATTTCGAGTTTTTAACGAATTCTCAAAGGGGTTAGTACACGGGAATTTCTTGAAAATATCCCCGGGCAGATTCTTTTGATATTTTCACATAAATGGGTTCCAATGGATATATGAATTTGGTCACGACCATATTTGAGGCAGTCGGGACTGAATCAGAGTAGATATAATGAAGTTCGATTTTTGACGAATTCTCAAAGGGGTTAGTACACGGGAATTTCATGAAAATATCCTTGGGCAGTTTTTTTTATATTTCCACATAAATAGGTCCCTATGGATATATGAATTTGTTCACGACCATATTTGGGGCAGTCGGGACTGAATCGGAGTAGATATAATGAAGTTCGATTTTTTGACGAATTCTCAAAGGGGTTAGTACACGGGAATTTCATGAAAATTACACCGGGAAGTTTCTTTTGATATTTTCACATAAATGGGTCCCTATGGATATATGAATTTGGTCACGACCATATTTGGGACAGTCGGGACTGAATCGGAGCAGATATAATGAAGTTCTATTTTTTGACGAATTCTCAAAGGGGTTAGTACACGGGAATTTCTTGAAAATATCCCCGGGCAGATTCTTTTGATATTTTCACATAAATGGGTTCCTATGGATATATGAATTTGGTCACGACCATATTTGAGGCAGTCGGGACTGAATCAGAGTAGATATAATGAAGTTCGATTTTTTGACGAATTCTCAAAGGGGTTAGTACACGGGAATTTCATGAAAATTACACCGGGAGGTTTCTTTTGATATTTTCACATAAATGGGTCCCTATGGATATATGAATTTGGTCACGACCATATTTGGGGCAATCGGGACTGAATCGGAGCAGATATAACGAAGTTCGATTTTTTGACGAATTCTCAAAGGGGGTTAGTACACGGAATTTCATGAAAATTTCACCGGGAAGTTTCTTTTGATATTTTCACATAAATGGGTCCCTATAGGATATATGAATTTGGTCACGACCATATTTGGGGCAGTCGGGACTGAATCGGAGCAGATATAATGAAGTTCGAGTTTTGACGAATTCTCAAAGGGGTTAGTACACGGGAATTTCTTGAAAATATCCCCGGGCAGATTCTTTTGATATTTTCACATAAATGGGTTCCTATGGATATATGAATTTGGTCACGACCATATTTGGGGCAGTCGGGACTGAATCGGAGCAGATATAATGAAGTTCGAGTTTTTGACGAATTCTCAAAGGGGTTAGTACACGGGAATTTCATGAAAATTTCACCGGGAAGTTTCGTTTGATATTTTCACATAAATGGGTCCCTATAGATATATGAATTTGGTCACGACCATATTTGGGGCAGTCAGGACTGAATCGGAGCTGATATAATGAAGTTCGATTTTTTAACGAATTCTCAAAGGGGTTAGTACACGGAATTTCTTGAAAATATCCCCGGGCAGATTCTTTTGATATTTTCACATAAATGGGTTCCAATGGATATATGAATTTGGTCACGACCATATTTGAGGCAGTCGGGACTGAATCAGAGTAGATATAATGAAGTTCGATTTTTTGACGAATTCTCAAAGGGGTTAGTACACGGGAATTTCATGAAAATATCACCTGGGCAGTTTTTTTGATATTTTCACATAAATGGGTCCCTATGGATATATGAATTTGGTCACGACCATATTTGGGGCAGTCGGGACTGAATCGGAGCAGATATAATAAAGTTCGATTTTTTGACGAATTCTCAAAGGGATTATTAGTACACGGGAATTTCTTGAAAATATCCCCGGGCAGATTCTTTTGATATTTTCACATAAATGGGTTCCTATGGATATATGAATTTGGTCACGACCATATTTGAGGCAGTCGAGACTGAATCAGAACAGATATAATGAAGTTCGATTTTTTGACGAATTCTCAAAGGGGTTAGTACACGGGAATTTCATGAAAATTACACCGGGAAGTTTCTTTTGATATTTTCACATAAATGGGTCCCTATGGATATATGAATTTGGTCACGACCATATTTGGGCAGTCGGGACTGAATCGGAGCAGATATAATGAAGTTCGATTTTTTGACGAATTCTCAAAGGGGGTTAGTACACGGGAATTTCATGAAAATTCACCGGGAAGTTTCTTTTGATATTTTCACATAAATGGGTCCCTATGGATATATGAATTTGGTCACGACCATATTTGGGGCAATCGGGACTGAATCGGAGCAGATATAATGAAGTTCGAGTTTTTGACGAATTCTCAAAGGGGTTAGTACACGGGAATTTCTTGAAAATATCCCCGGGCAGATTCTTTTGATATTTTCACATAAATGGGTTCCTATGAATATATGAATTTGGTCACGACCATATTTGGGGCAGTCGGGACTGAATCGGAGCAGATATAATGAAGTTCGAGTTTTTGACGAATTCTCAAAGGGGTTAGTACACTGGAATTTCATGAAAATTTCACCGGGAAGTTTCGTTTGATATTTTCACATAAATGGGTCCCTATAGATATATGAATTTGGTCATGACCATATTTGGGGCAGTCAGGACTGAATCGTAGCTGATATAATGAATTTCGAGTTTTTAACGAATTCTCAAAGGGGTTAGTACACGGGAATTTCTTGAAAATATCCCCGGGCAGATTCTTTTGATATTTTCACATAAATGGGTTCCAATGGATATATGAATTTGGTCACGACCATATTTGAGGCAGTCGGGACTGAATCAGAGTAGATATAATGAAGTTCGATTTTTTGACGAATTCTCAAAGGGGTTAGTACACGGGAATTTCATGAAAATATCCCTGGGCAGTTTTTTTGATATTTCCACATAAATAGGTCCCTATGGATATATGAATTTGGTCACGACCATATTTGGGGCAGTCGGGACTGAATCGGAGCAGATATAATAAAGTTCGATTTTTTGACGAATTCTCAAAGGGTATTAGTACACGGGAATTTCTTGAAAATATCCCCGGGCAGATTCTTTTGATATTTTCACATAAATGGGTTCCTATGGATATATGAATTTGGTCACGACCATATTTGAGGCAGTCGAGACTGAATCAGAGCAGATATAATGAAGTTCGATTTTTTGACGAATTCTCAAAGGGGTTAGTACACGGGAATTTCATGAAAATTACACCGGGAAGTTTCTTTTGATATTTTCACATAAATGGGTCCCTATGGATATATGAATTTGGTCACGACCATATTTGGGGCAGTCGGGACTGAATCGGAGCAGATATAATGAAGTTCTATTTTTTGACGAATTCTCAAAGGGGTTAGTACACGGGAATTTCTTGAAAATATCCCCGGGCAGATTCTTTTGATATTTTCACATAAATGGGTTCCTATGGATATATGAATTTGGTCACGACCATATTTGAGGCAGTCGGGACTGAATCAGAGCAGATATAACGAAGTTCGAGTTTTTGACGAATTCTCAAAGGGGTTAGTACACTGGAATTTCATGAAAATTTCACCGGGAAGTTTCGTTTGATATTTTCACATAAATGGGTCCCTATAGATATATGAATTTGGTCATGACCATATTTGGGGCAGTCAGGACTGAATCGTAGCTGATATAATGAATTTCGAGTTTTTAACGAATTCTCAAAGGGGTTAGTACACGGGAATTTCTTGAAAATATCCCCGGGCAGATTCTTTTGATATTTTCACATAAATGGGTTCCAATGGATATATGAATTTGGTCACGACCATATTTGAGGCAGTCGGGACTGAATCAGAGTAGATATAATGAAGTTCGATTTTTTGACGAATTCTCAAAGGGGTTAGTACACGGGAATTTCATGAAAATATCACCTGGGCAGTTTTTTTATATTTCACATAAATAGGTCCCTATGGATATATGAATTTGGTCACGACCATATTTGGGGCAGTCGGGACTGAATCGGAGCAGATATAATAAAGTTCGATTTTTTGACGAATTCTCAAAGGGGTTAGTACACGGGAATTTCTTGAAAATATCCCCGGGCAGATTCTTTTGATATTTTCACATAAATGGGTTCCTATGGATATATGAATTTGGTCACGACCATATTTGAGGCAGTCGAGACTGAATCAGAGCAGATATAATGAAGTTCGATTTTTTGACGAATTCTCAAAGGGGTTAGTACACGGGAATTTCATGAAAATTACACCGGGAAGTTTCTTTTGATATTTTCACATAAATGGGTCCCTATGGATATATGAATTTGGTCACGACCATATTTGGGGCAGTCGGGACTGAATCGGAGCAGATATAATGAAGTTCGATTTTTTGACGAATTCTCAAAGGGGTTAGTACACGGGAATTTCTTGAAAATATCCCCGGGCAGATTCTTTTGATATTTTCACATAAATGGGTCCCTATGGATATATGAATTTGGTCACGACCATATTTGAGGCAGTCGAGACTGAATCAGAGCAGATATAATGAAGTTCGATTTTTTGACGAATTCTCAAAGGGGTTAGTACACGGGAATTTCATGAAAATTACACCGGGAAGTTTCTTTTGATATTTTCACATAAATGGGTCCCTATGATATATGAATTTGGTCACGACCATATTTAGGACAGTCGGGACTGAATCGGAGCAGATATAATGAAGTTCTATTTTTTGACGAATTCTCAAAGGGGTTAGTACACGGGAATTTCTTGAAAATATCCCCGGGCAGATTCTTTTGATATTTTCACATAAATGGGTTCCTATGGATATATGAATTTGGTCACGACCATATTTAAGGCAGTCGAGACTGAATCAGAACAGATATAACGAAGTTCGAGTTTTTGACGAATTCTCAAAGGGGTTAGTACACTGGAATTTCATGAAAATTTCACCGGGAAGTTTCGTTTGATATTTTCACATAAATGGGTCCCTATAGATATATGAATTTGGTCATGACCATATTTGGGGCAGTCAGGACTGAATCGTAGCAGATATAATGAATTTCGAGTTTTTAACGAATTCTCAAAGGGGTTAGTACACGGGAATTTCTTGAAAATATCCCCGGGCAGATTCTTTTGATATTTTCACATAAATGGGTTCCAATGGATATATGAATTTGGTCACGACCATATTTGAGGCAGTCGGGACTGAATCAGAGTAGATATAATGAAGTTCGATTTTTTGACGAATTCTCAAAGGGGTTAGTACACGGGAATTTCATGAAAATATCCCTGGGCAGTTTCTTTTGATATTTTCACATAAATAGGGTCCCTATGGATATATGAATTTGGTCACGACCATATTTGGGGCAGTCGGGACTGAATCGGAGCAGATATAATGAAGTTCGATTTTTTGACGAATTCTCAAAGGGTTTAGTACACGGGAATTTCTTGAAAATATCCCCGGGCAGATTCTTTTGATATTTTCACATAAATGGGTCCCTATGGATATATGAATTTGGTCACGACCATATTTGAGGCAGTCGGACTGAATCAGAGCAGATATAATGAAGTTCGATTTTTTGACGAATTCTCAAAGGGGTTAGTACACGGGAATTTCATGAAAATATCCCTGGGCAGTTTTTTTATATTTCCACATAAATAGGTCCCTATGGATATATGAATTTGGTCACGACCATATTTGGGGCAGTCGGGACTGAATCGGAGCAGATATAATAAAGTTCGATTTTTTGACGAATTCTCAAAGGGATTATTAGTACACGGGAATTTCTTGAAAATATCCCCGGGCAGATTCTTTTGATATTTTCACATAAATGGGTCCCTATGGATATATGAATTTGGTCACGACCATATTTGAGGCAGCCGAGACTGAATCGGAGCAGATATAATGAAGTTCGATTTTTTGATGAATTCTCAAAGGGGTTAGTACACGGGAATTTCATGAAAATTACACCGGGAAGTTTCTTTTGATATTTTCACATAAATGGGTCCCTATGGATATATGAATTTGTTCACGACCATATTTGGGGCAGTCGGGACTGAATCGGAGCAGATATAATGAAGTTCTATTTTTTGACGAATTCTCAAAGGGGTTAGTACACGGGAATTTCTTGAAAATATCCCCGGGCAGATTCTTTTGATATTTTCACATAAATGGGTTCCAATGGATATATGAATTTGGTCACGACCATATTTGAGGCAGTCGGGACTGAATCAGAGTAGATATAATGAAGTTCGATTTTTTGACGAATTCTCAAAGGGGTTAGTACACGGGAATTTCATGAAAATTACACCGGGAAGTTTGTTTTGATATTTTCACATAAATGGGTCCCTATGGATATATGAATTTGGTCACGACCATATTTAGGACAGTCGGGACTGAATCGGAGCAGATATAATGAAGTTCTATTTTTTGACGAATTCTCAAAGGGGTTAGTACACGGGAATTTCTTGAAAATATCCCCGGGCAGATTCTTTTGATATTTTCACATAAATGGATTCCTATGGATATATGAATTTGGTCACGACCATATTTAAGGTAGTCGAGACTGAATCAGAACAGATATAACGAAGTTCGAGTTTTTGACGAATTCTCAAAGGGGTTAGTACACTGGAATTTCATGAAAATTTCACCGGGAAGTTTCGTTTGATATTTTCACATAAATGGGTCCCTATAGATATATGAATTTGGTCATGACCATATTTGGGGCAGTCAGGACTGAATCGTAGCTGATATAATGAATTTCGAGTTTTTAACGAATTCTCAAAGGGGTTAGTACACGGGAATTTCTTGAAAATATCCCCGGGCAGATTCTTTTGATATTTTCACATAAATGGGTTCCAATGGATATATGAATTTGGTCACGACCATATTTGAGGCAGTCGGGACTGAATCAGAGTAGATATAACGAAGTTCGATTTTTTGACGAATTCTCAAAGGGGTTAGTACACGAGAATTTCATGAAAATATCCCTGGGCAGTTTTTTTATATTTCCACATAAATAGGTCCCTATGGATATATGAATTTGGTCACGACCATATTTGGAGCAGTCGGGACTGAATCGGAGCAGATATAATAAAGTTCGATTTTTTGACGAATTCTCAAAGGGATTATTAGTACACGGGAATTTCTTGAAAATATCCCCGGGCAGATTCTTTTGATATTTTCACATAAATGGGTTCCTATGGATATATGAATTTGGTCACGACCATATTTGAGGCAGTCGAGACTGAATCAGAACAGATATAATGAAGTTCGATTTTTTGACGAATTCTCAAAGGGGTTTGTACACGGGAATTTCATGAAAATTACACCGGGAGGTTTCTTTTGATATTTTCACATAAATGGGTCCCTATGGATATATGAATTTGGTCACGACCATATTTGGGGCAATCGGGACTGAATCGGAGCAGATATAACGAAGTTCGATTTTTTGACGAATTCTCATAGGGGGGTTAGTACACAGGAATTTCATGAAAATTTCACCGGGAAGTTTCTTTTGATATTTTCACATAAATGGGTCCCTAAGGATATATGAATTTGGTCACGACCATATTTGGGGCAATCGGTACTGAATCGGAGCAGGTATAACGAAATTCGAGTTTTTGACGAATTCTCAAAGGGGTTAGTACACGGGAATTTCTTGAAAATATCCCCGGGCAGATTCTTTTGATATTTTCACATAAATGGGTTCCTATAAATATATGAATTTGGTCACGACCATATTTGGGGCATTCGGGACTGAATTGGAGCAGATATAATGAAGTTCGAGTTTTGACGAATTCTCAAAGGGGTTAGTACACTGGAATTTCATGAAAATTTCACCGGGAAGTTTCGTTTGATATTTTCACATAATGGGTCCCTATAGATATATGGATTTGGTCATGACCATATTTGGGGCAGTCAGGACTGAATCGTAGCTGATATAATGAATTTCGAGTTTTAACGAATTCTCAAAGGGGTTAGTACACGGGAATTTCTTGAAAATATTGTTAGGTCCAATCAGATGTAGAAGGGGGGGGTTGAATACGTCGTACCAATTTTCTTCGATTTAATTTAATTGCGGATAATCTTTGTTTCAGTCCATGTTAAATCAATCGTAAATAAATAACTCCAGCAAGTTGGGAATATTCTTATATTAGAAATAATCCTCGGGTGCTACAAATTCCAACACAAGTGTCGGCTGCAGAGACTACAAACACTCTATTACAAACTCTCGATAAATATGATCTTCTAATTTAACTCTCGAGAATGTGTATAGTGTGTGCACTTACAAAGTGTGTAGTTGTTTTCAAATGAAACATTAACCTCTATTATAGGCTTTCCAACAACTAACCATGGTTAACGAGTTCGTCCTGGACGACTTGAGTTCGTCCTGGACGGATTCGATTTATAAAAAATAAATCTAACTCCAAGATATGTATCAAAGTTGCGCCTGTAAGTGTGTGGTCAAACATGGCGCCCCTCTTAGTCAAACATGGCGCTTATCAGTACACCCCTGTGACTTGAGATAGAATTTTTTACTTGGCCACAGAGTTGATTCAGTGTCAAGCGCAAGTTTTGACTAAGTCAAACCTTGCGCTTTGACACGGTCAAACATTGCGCCTTCACTAGAGTGTTCCCCTGTATGACTTAGAAGGAATTTGAGGGAAGTTGCGCCTGGGACAAGATTTAGGGTCGCAACCTTTGACTTGGTCAAAGGTTGCGCTCCATCAGTGGTCACACTTATATAGTGACTTAGAAATTCTTCTAATCAGACTTATACTGTGAAGAGGAGAAGCGCAGGTTTTGACTTTAGTCAAACCTTGCGCCTCAACTCTTACACAGTGCAATGACTTAGAGAATTTTCTCAAGTCATTCCATTTTGCACGAATTAAATATATACATATATATATATATTTAACTAATTGTGATAAATTAATTATTTGAATTATTTAAATTCAAATAATTCACAATTAATATATATATACATATATATCTAATTAAAATGTCTTTTGGCAATAAATCCAGGAGCAGCTCGATTGACTTGATTAATTAATTCGTTGATCGAATCCACTGAATACTTTCGTATGTCCTGACGTCCTGTGCACTGGTCTGGTTCACGAACGACTCGAACTGAAATAATCCCTTGTATTCTTTTGCTTGATAATATACTTGATCAGTCATTCCGGGTTAGATGTTGCTTCGATAAATTTGATTATAAATAATCAAATTAAATATACTGGAATCTTCTGGTCTTTGATACTTGATCTTCAGGCAATCTTGATAGCAGAAACATATAGAACTTTATTCTTCACTGAGGCTTGAACATGTAAATGAACTTCTTCCAGTGGACGGATGCTCGTCTCAGATATCTTGATTGACTTTGTCTATTCGTATCGAATCTCCAACCTGTAGATTCCTGTATTATACTTACGTATTGTTTCCTGTCTTTTGTTGTGTTGAGTTATCGTAATTACAGTTACGTTACATTATGCTTTACAATCTCCCCCTATTTGATTGTTAGAGTTCGACAAGCAAATCCTTTAAGAGGATAACTCAACTGACACAATGAGAAAGCATACTAATTTAAACAGGAAATAATACTAAGTACAGTCTGGATTATATTTTACATTTTCCAGAATTCAAAAGTAAATACAAGCAGCCATTTGTTCCTGTAGCCTGAACTAATCTTTCCTTGGTTCTTGGCTCTTGCATTAATCAAGCTTCTGCTCTGCTTTTCTCTTTGCAGCTTCCTCCTCTTTCTTCTGAGTGAGCTTGCTCTCAATTTCTTCAATCCTAGCAGTGATGGTACTCAGTGCCACTTGCTCCAGTGTGTTCTCAGGTGGAGGTTGCTCTAGATTCTTCTTCATCTTCTCTAATGTCTGGACATGAACCATTTTCTTCAACTTCGTAAAGGTGACATTCATCTCCATTCCTTCAATTTTCATGATGATTCTTGATGGATGAGCACCGAACCCTTGAAGTGTTATGGACAGTCTCTAAAGCTTTTCTTATCTCTAGAAGATCAATCAAATCTTTGAGCACACTCTTGTCTTCTTTCACAACTGATAACTTGACAGCAGCAACAGCACGAATGATTCTTTTGGAAGAGAATTTTCCAATTTCTGTCAGTGGTATAGCAATGGCTTCAGAGTCTTTCTTCTTCTTGAATATCACAGAAGTAGGATTGTAAGTTACAACAGGTGCTTTTGGATTTTCAGGAATTTCAGGATTGAGTGGAGGCAGTGGATATGGTGGTTGACGAATGATTGCTGATAAGTCTAAGTCTCTCAGAGCAGCAAAGTTTAGACGATAGGCATATAGCAGTTCTGCAGTTAGTCTTCCCTTGCTAGTCCTTGAGCACTTCTCCCTGACTTGAGTTTCCAGATATTTCAGTATACGAGGATTGTATGTTGACAATGCTTCATCAGTGAGTCCAATACTCTGAATCATACCATCCTTGAAATACTTGATAACTGAAGGTTTGTCATGAATTTCAACTCCAATATCAGTGATCCATTCTTCCACCATATCTCTGAATACTTCATTATGCTTTCTGCCGGTTGAGATGATCTTATTTCTTACCACAAAACAACTCAGTTAAAGATAGATCTCTGAGAAACTGACTTGACACATGCTTGAGTCCATGGCCTTCTCTTTGTAGCTCAAATGACATGTTTACCATCCATCCTCTTCTGGGAAGCACAGCAACAGACACAGTAGAAATGATATCATTTAACACCTCATGATAATCATGTAAGTCCTTGTAATTGTTCCTGAAGGAGTCAAAGATATCTTTCACTTCGTCATCATCATTATCTTGAGTGACCTCTGGAAAGTCAAACACTGATCTAGCAGCATCCCACTCATCTCCTTCCTTGTGTAGATTGGCAAGTCTCCTTTCCCTTCGAATCCGTCTTTGATTTTCTAACTTCTCCCTTGCTCTCCTTTGCTCAGCATAATCCTTAGAAACTTCAGCAATGTCTTGTGGATTTGCAATTTCAAATTCTTGAGGAGGGAAGATGTCATTATGATATGCAAGTTCATCAGCAAAGACTTCATTGTCTGGGATTTCTCCTTCTTCCAGATCATCATTTTCAGCACCAACCATCCTTATCACCCTGTCATCCACAAACTCAGGGATGTATTCATCATGACTGTAACTGAATTGATGTTTAAGAGCAAATCAATCAGTTCTTCAGACACTCCTGTGATCACCCTTTTCCCTTTTGCTTTTTCTGCTGCTCTCTCCCCCTCAGTTGAGTAATCCTCTCTGGAAGTTTGAGATGCCAGCAATTTAGCTTCAAGTGCAGCCAACCTTTGTTCCATAGTGGATTTTATTTCCACTAACTCTTCCCGTAGAACAAGATTCTCAGCTTCTAGATGTTGAACTTTGAACTTCAGAGCTTCAAATTCTGTCACAGATACAGTTGGAATAGCAGATTCAATTGAAGGTTGGGTTGATGGGTTCTCACTAGTTCGTTCTGCAGGTGTTTCTCTCATTTCACTCAACACTAGAGCACTCAGTGGGGCAGAGGGTTTCTGTATAACTGGTTCTGTAAGTGTTTCCCTCTCACTCAGTGGATTTCCAGCCTCAGTGGATGTACCTGCAATAGAAATCTTCTTAGCCCCTTCTAGAGAGGTCACAGAAGGTGCAATGAAGGTTCGTAAGCCTTCGTCCTCGGTTTCCTCGTCAGATGAATCTGAGTCATAAGAAACAAGTTGCCGACCACTTGAAAGTGGTGAGTCCTTTGATGGATCCTGAGTTGGAATCTCAGGGTGGGTAGACACAGGGCTCGAAGGATGTGATCCTTGAATAGGCAAAGCACCCTGGTTTCCCACAACTGCCTTTGACGGCGAATGACTTTGTGACAAGTCCTCTACAACTGGCTCACTTCCTGATATGAAGGGCTCAGAAATAGATTGCCGTTCACCTTCGAGAGGTGAAGAGTCCTTTGAAGGATCTGGGAATGTTCCTCCCAGGGGGGTAGACAAGGATGAAGAATGTGGCATATCATCCAAGTTTCCCCCAGAAGCCTGTGAAGGCACTTGACCCTGAATAGGATCAGTAACAACAGTGTCTATCCCTGACATGGACGACAAAGTGTTAGCAACCGTCAATTCTTCTATCGTGTGTGCAACCTCACTGTGCATTGAAGGAATATTTGGCTGAGGTGGTGAAGAAAAAGACAGTTCTGCAGTTGTCTCAGGTTCTATTCTCCTTTCCTGACTAGGAGACAGAGCTGCAGATTCAGAAACAAGCTCCTTATGTGGTGCACTTAAGGCACTTTTCTCCCTCTCTCTCAGAAATAGTGAGTGGTTGGCTGAGGGGTAGAGTAGTTTCTTCTTCTGCTTCAGATGTTTGTTGTGTTTGTGAAGTGGTGCCTTGGTTATGAACTTGGGGGATTTCAAATTCATTGGCACTTGTGATAGGTGGTGAAAGCTGATTGGAATCCAAAAGATTCAGAACCCAATCAGGTGCACTAAAAGACAAGTTGTCAGAATCAGAAGGGATACCTGACTGCAGCAAAGGATTATAGGTGTTGGTGAAGAGTTCATCAATGTCCACCATCACATCATCAGTAGGTGCAGCTGCAGTAGTTTTGAGCAGGACTAGCCACTTCATCTTCAGAATCAGTGGAGTTGTCTTGTAAGGAATCCTCTCCGTCAGATTGAGCATTGTCATCTGAGGATGTCTGTGCATCTTCCACTATCACCTCTTCTTCCATTTGTGAAGTTTGAGTCTCAGGGATATCAGCTTGATGAGATGACTCAGGAACTTCAGTACTTTGAGTTGCAGGGGCCTCCTCTTCCTGAACCACTGGATCAGCAACATTTTGAATGTGGGGTGGAGGTACATTTGGATTGTTCAGGAATTCTTGCATTGCCTCCGGAAGAACCACATCTTCATTGTTGGTGTAGTTCTGATGGTTTTCCAGCATAGAGATGACCCTGGTAGTCATGAAAGAGCATATCACATTGTCTATATTGGGATAGACAGCTCTTTCAGCAGGAGTCAGTAGTTGATTCAGCACAATCTGGAAGAACCTAGGATAGAGGAGTATGGTTCTGTTTTTCCTTAGGGAGTCCTGAAAAGCTCCCATGATCATGTGTCCCAGATTTATCCTTGTATTCTGAGCTATTGCAATTCCAATCTCCTGGTTGAAGGTTGTGATGCCATGAAACCCTCCAGTCTTTGGTGCAAATACATGAGAAATGGAATTAAAGAAGAAATTCCATTCTCGAGGTAAATGCTTGACGTACATTTTGCTTGGAAGATCACCATTCTCCCTCTGGCAATGGATAGCAAAGAAGAAATTTGTTCGTTCAGCCTTGTCTGGAACAGCCTCAAAGTTGTCAGTTGGCAATTGGAGTGCAGTGTTCAGGGTTTGTTCAGTAATCATCAGTGTTCGTCCCTGAATGACGCACTTGAGTCCAAATACCTGTTCTTCATTTACAACAGAAATAGAAGACAGAAAATCTCGAAGTAGAGATTTGTTTAAGATAAACTGACTCTGTCATAGCAAATCGTGCAAA